>NC_056563.1:20314833-20402509 GCF_013358625.1 Macadamia integrifolia | reverse complement strand
CGATCGATAGAAATACTCCAACACACCACCTTTGTCATATGTTCCATACATCACACTAGATAGATATCATATTCATGAAATACGATTCATTTTCAAGATGTGCCCATTCCCATTTTGGGCGGAACAGACGCTTCTCGCAAGCTCCATTCATGCCCAACCATCGCACACAAGAGACAGCCCTTCGGACCTATGGTGAACCTGTATCGTACTCTAGGGCGGTCTAGTGAGAGCAAATGATTGAGCAAGAATTTCAACAATATTATTGCCCTTCCCCCATTCTCAGTTGGTAAATTTCTTCTTAAGAAACGACTTATTAGTGAGGAACTGGACATAAATCTTTGTTTTAGATTTTTCCACAATTTAGCAGCAAACGTTTCATTCAATACATTTTACTTCATCTCATTCGCAAGACACATGCGGGTGGTGCTTACCACGTTAATCTCCAACTCTTCCTAGTCCTCAGTTGATTTCTTTTTTAGCTTATCCAATGAATAATCTGATCAAGACCTAATACACTAAGATGTCCTTGATTGTGCTCTTCCACATGCCAAAATTATTCTTACCATCAAAATTTTCTACCTTGTGCTTTATAGATCATCTTATCTTGTTAATCTCAAATATACCTTTCTTTGCAGATCCCCTTGTTTTCTTAGGAGTGTAAACAAATCGAACTGTGTGTCCGCTTGTCTCAAAAATCTGTGCATTCTCTCCTTTGACCCGAACCATCAACCTCAATCTTGGTCGTCTACCACTAGATCTGATACCTGTTGTTAGGAAACAAGTAAAATGTAAAAAATAAAGCACGTGCATAAGACACACTAGAGTTTATGTGGTTTAGCAACACCGCCTATATCTATGGAGTGAGATCCAATCTTTCACTAGGATCAAGAGGGGAAAAAAAAAAAAGTACAATCCTTGCAATTTAATTTTTAAACCCAAGCTCCCTTGTACACCCTTCTCTCAACTTATCCTTGGAAGACTCTTCTCCCTCTCTCAACACCCCCAATGTAGATATTTAAAGTTTCTATTCCTATCCTCCATAGAAACCCTAATGGACTGCCCATCCAGACCGTTGACTTGAGCCCACCTGATAAAAGACACAGACCCAACAATGATCATTGTGAGCCATTTCTGATCTTCGATTAAATTGGATTAGTGCTCATGCATGCCGTGTTTTCAAATGGCTGATTAAAAGAAATTTTCCTATTTTCTTTACTTTCTCTAGATGCAATCGTTGAGAATGAGCTATTGATTTCTATTGACTTCAGAGATAATCCCATTAGGAATCCATACCTGAATGTATTGGTTCTGAACTTGGTTTTGCTTTTAACTGTTGAGTTTCCATACTAGTTCTACTCATTTCAAGCACTTTGGTTGACGTAAATGTGAAAGAATTGGATGTGGAAACTGATGTGTCAGTGCACAATCAATGAAGTCATACACCTAGCTCTTTAAATATATTGCTATATATCTTTGTCCTTCCATAAGGATCAAATCAAGAATCCTCCTTAATTTTGTTGTTAGTAGGCTAGTGGGTCTCTGGCATTTTTCTTTTGGTGACTTATGTCAAGATTTTATGCCAATAGAAATGGATTTGGGAGGGGGAAAACTAATCTGGATTTTTCCAATTTTATTCAATGGAGAAAGTAGAACAGATAAAATTTCTTCTTATGCATCTTTTTATAGTTACTTAGTAGACTAATGTGGAATTTTCTGAGGTCAAGTCTATGCCTTCTATCTCAATGGTTTGTTGTCAATTTTTTTTGCTGATAGTGTGAATATGGTATGGGGAAACTAATTTTGGGTTTTCCAGCTTTACGTGATTGAGAAAATGGTAAAGATAAAATCTATGGAAACAGAGTCTTGTTTTATGCTGTGGGTTTCTTAGGATTAGTGATCTACTGGAAGGCAACTAAAAGGATTATCGAATATCAGTGGAATAGCGTAAGACTAGAAAATGACACTATTGTCCAAGGTACTTTTGTTAGGGGAAAATCTATAGTTGAAGTGTTACGCAAGATGTTAGATTTTGGGTCGTGAAAAGGCATTCTTTTTACATAAAGATTTCGACAACTTAATGTTTACTTTTCCCCTTCACCTCCTTACTAATGCCATGCTAACCTCAAACCAGTGAAGCCAGTGAGAGATCAGAGCTTGCGATAGGATCGCAGGTATAAGGGGTACTCAGATCTGCATGAAATTATGATTGAATGATCTATTTGTCAAGGAGAACAAAAATCTGCAAAATCTTATATTAATCTAATAGTCAGATTTGAAGATATGGGGTAGTCTGAAAAATAGTAGGTATCCAAAATAGAAACTCAGATTTAGAAACCAATAGAAAAAGACAACCAGATTTTTGAAAGATAGAATTGGAAATATCAAGGAGTTACTAAAATAGCTAGTAACTGAAATAGAAAGTTCAGATCTAGTAACTGATAGAAATAACAGCTACAACCCAAAATAGGAACATAGAATAGATTTGGTAACTAAGGAGGACAGAAATAGCAAGTGAATCAGATTAGCATCTGAAGAATGGAATTAGTAATTAATGAGAAAATAACAAGTGGGTTTAGAAAATAGTAGCTAGCAGAAATATAGAATCAAAGCAAGTTCAATTTTTGCCACAGGACTTTAAAGTTGCTTCTATGCTGCCAACAGGTAGTAGGATTGGTAATGAAGAACATGGCACTACTAACACTAGTTCCTGATCTGGAAAGATGAGAAGAAGACTAATAGAATTACAGAAGCTAGTAACAGCAAGCAAAGCATAAAATTGACAACTACCCATGTAGGAATGGAGAGAAAAATAAAGGACTTTCCTTGATGGAATGAAGAAAAGAAGAAGCAAAGAAAAAATGGATATGTTTGGCTTCTTACCGAACTGTGGATAAGGAATCCCATCAAGGTTTCCCTCTGCATCCCATAGTAGAGCAATTCTGAATCTCACAGAACTATGCTCTTGTATCTCACAGGATTCAGAAGCTCAAGGCTAAATTATTTCTGGTATCATTTGAGGTAGTTCGATCCCTTATTAGTGCACTGTGGTATTCTTCTAGGGTGAACTTGGCAATGACATGCTGGGTATTTTCTATGATGGTGCATGGAACACCATCAGAGTAAAACAATAATGAGGTCGTGCATACTTGATGTTGCCACACGCTTATCAGACATGCCTTGTCGGCGACAATCTCTTCCAGTTATGGGTCACTCTCCGCCCCCAAAAAAAAAAAAAAAAAACTCATGGAGTATTTGTTCAACTGTCTTCTCCGAGATATGTGCCACCTCATTGTCGATATAACTACAAGTGGTTTGTGACGAGTTCTTTGAAGATCAGAATAGTTGATGCAGTTCGACGTTGGGTTAATTTTGTAATTTTAATGTTTATTTATCATTTTCCTTTTTTCTTTTAGAGTTAGCTATCAATAATGTTAGTGGGAGTTAAAAGTCCAAAGTAGATTCAAAGTTTATTTCAGAGTTGATTAGGAGTCAGATTCAAATTCTATTTTCAGTTATAGAATAGGATTAGGATTTCTGTTGTTTAATCCTATATAACAGCATGTAAGCCACAATTCTAAATTGGATTTGGAATGAATAGTTGATACAGTTAGCTGCCAAGAGCTGCGCATTTTCTCTCCTCCTCTGATCTTCTCTCTCTCTTATCTCAGGTGCTCTCGCTGTCATCCTTCCTTTCCATTAAACCTTGTAATTGATTATCACCTTTTTTCTTCTCCTTTATTTTCTGTTTACCCTTCACTGGTGTGCTCTGTTCTGGGTGTATCTAACTACTCCATTCGGTGTGATAAAACTCCTTTGTAAGCCATCTATTAGTTTTGGGCGAAGGATATGCTCACCTGGAGGATCAGAAACCCTAGGATTTTAGTTGCTGAAACCCTTCCTGCTGACAAGACCAAGCTTCCAATCAAGCTGATCAAACTACCGCTAGTTCTAGTTCCGGAAGCCTGTAACTCGACCACCACTTGATTCTTGGAACTGATTGCTGCTGGGTTAGTTCCATAGGCCTAGGCGATTCTTGTACTGGAATTTGTTTGGGTCTGATTTCAAAGGCTGTTCGATTTCCCACCCTGGCTGTACTGTAATATTTGTGGTCGAGACAAAGAAGAAAGGTTCTTTTTCTATTGCTTTCTAAGGACCTAATTGCTTGTTATTACGATTAATCCCCTCTAGCTAATTCCTTTATTAAACTTCCCCTTCTTTTATTAGTGTTCAGAATTACCCTTTCTTGACAATTTAAATCCAAATTGTCCCCAAAGCCTTTTGTCTCTAACTAAGGAAGCCTATACTGTTCACATTATTTACCAGATTGTCATTTCTCTTCATAACTCCTATATATTTACAGAATTGCCGTCACATCTCATATTTGAACTGTTTAATACTTGTGTGGACCCATAAACAAACCAAAGGTATCACAGTGTATAAGCCATCTCAATATGTTTTTGACTATTTGAGCTTTTTCTGCACTGTCTATGGAGATGCCAATGTTCTTATCTACCTTCCTACTTGAAAGCTTGTAGAGGTTTTGCTGCTCATGGATTTTTGTCTCCTTAGTATTTAGTCTTAGGCTTTGTGTAGCAAAAGCTCAGTGTTGTGAGATCTTAAGGTTAAGGATTTGGATGTCTCACATGTCAGGCAGAGTTTTAATGTGGTTTTAGAGTTTATGGTTTAGAGGGTTGATTGTGTGGAAACTTCTCTCTTTGAAGATAGATTAAGAATTGCAGAAGGGGTTCAAGGGCCATCGTTTGATGGGAAAGGGATTAGGAAGCTACCATCTCAACTGATCAATGAGGAGGTTTAGGATCCTTTTTTATTACTTCCTATTTCTGTTTTGAGCACTATAAAGCAATGTGAATGCTTAGTCGCCTTCCTACGATTTGATGAATGAAATTTAGTTGATTTAATTTAGAATTTGTTGCCTCTTTTGCATTTCTTCTCTTCCCCCCACGATTTCTCTTTCCCGTTTCTCTCCTCGCTTCTCCCTCTTGAATTCGACAAAGACATCATTCTCAAACCCAATGATGATCTCGTTGGGCTTTGACAACATCTCCACCACTTACTGCGAGATGAAATTGTTACTCTACCCTTCATCTATGAGTAAAATAGCAGTCTTTTTGTTTGGCAAACAAACTCTGGCCTTGAAAACATTAGGTATCCATGGCCAGGTTCGGCTCTGATATGAATTAATGCAATCTAGCAATCTAGATTATGGATCTCAGATGCAGGCAGGCCCATTGGTCAAATCTGTGATCATGTCTGAGACAAAGGAACGACTGCATCGGTTAGGGGAGAAAAAAGAGATGAGATCGATCTGCTTGGGGGAAGAAGAGATGAAATGAGAACCAAAGAGGCGAAAAATAAATCAAGTTTGGTATACCGATCTTGTATGCCCTGCTCAACAACACCAAAACTCTTTGGGGGGGGGGGAAAAAACACATATTCCTTGCTCAAATCATCTCTAATTGATGGGTGTATTCCATATATAAAGACCTAAAATTCCTAAATTGACTCATAAAAAGACTCCTAGTCACTCTAATACACTTAATAAAGTAAATGAACTCAAAACAGAACTATACCTAGCTTCTAATCCTGTATACTAACTTTATCCTCACTTTGTGTTTACAAATTAGGCTCATTACTGTGAAACCTACAAAAATAAAATGCCCAACCTATAATATAACTATCCAAAGCATTTCAGCTTATTGGACTGCCACCATCATCTTATGAGCCAGCTTGGGCATAGGCCTCCATACAGGATTAATGTCTAATGCAATTGCATCACCCTCCACCCTAGTTAAGCTAACTGATAATTTTGTCACTGCTTAGTTTCAAAGGAGTACCAAGAAGGCAAGAACTTGCAGCTTCACTTAGCCATTGTGATCATGAGTTTTATCAATTTAGCTTCAAACAGTGACAGTTTGGATTGAAGAATAAATCAGATTGCTGTGGAGCCTGAAAGGATGATGTTTTATCAATTTCCATCATATCTATTTTGCATTTTGTGATTGTTCTTTTTTTTAACCGTAACTCTTATTATATTGATATAATTTCTTTCTTCTAACATTTCCAATTCAAATTATTACATCCGCTTCTCCCAAAAGCTCAAGCTGTCAAGTAAGGGCTACAAAGCTACAACAATGTATATCAACACACAACAAACACCCTAATGCAGGAGTAGATTACAAGTAACTAACTCCGCAGTTTATAACCCCAAACAATACAAATAGGAGTAAGAAACAAAGAAATAATACCATCAAATAAATCTCCAAAGATACAATACCCATATAGGAGCAAAACCAGCCCAAAACCTAACCTGATAAGAGAGAGAAAGAACTGTTATAGAGCTGGAGAGAGAGAGGTGCGGCCAGGGCTGTAGGAGTCCGATTGAGTTGCACTCTTGGGCGTAGATCGTCCCTAGGGAGGGTACAAAAACCCCCAAAATTGAGAGGATTCTGACGGCTGGTTGTGAAGTTATAAACTTTTTTGATTTTCTGACATAGGAGAGAAAACTGAGAAGAACCTTCAAGAATAGCAGCTGAATGCTTCCAACAGTGACTAGGTAAGGATCGTGGGACCCTTATGAGGCCTGGAATACCCTAATTGAAAACTTGGCTGAACAGAGTACAGAAGAGAGAAAGAGAGGAGATCGATCTCTCTCCTATTCCCACTAGGATTGCTGATCGGTTCTGATTTCTGGAGATTTTTATCAAAATCTTAACTATACCTCTTGAATGATACAGTAAATAAAATAAAAAAAAAAAGAATAAAACAAATAGGGGGTTGAGAGGGTGAAAGAGAATAAAGGAAGTGGCTATCTCAGCCTGGGCTTCTCACCCACAGCTATCTCAGCTACTCTAAGCATTTAGTTGCAAACTTTCTTTCATAAATGCAAACTTTCTTTCATTCAGATCTCCCAATAATGGGACATATGCCTCTCTATTTGTAGAGGGGAAGTTTACAATCATAATACTAGGAGCTAGTTTCCCAATAGAATTAGACACTCTTACTACAACTAGGAATTCAAAATAGGACTAGGACTTGACTTTATGACTCCAACATGGAGTAGGACTAACTAACTAATAGTCTATATAGGACTTGACAACCAACTAATGGCCTAATGGGCCTTTATTGAATTAAATAGCAACTAATTAACTAATGAATAAAATCCCATATTTTAGGCTCATTAAAGTGGCACATTTCAAAGAAAACTCATGGGATCAAAGGCCCAACACATACATAACACAACCCAAGGCTTATTTGCAATAAAATAAGCCTAAGTGACTTATCTACATCACACCCCCCACACATACAAGCCCACACACAATCACACGACTTTGCACATGACACCATCATGTGGCACAAAGTATAAGGGCATAACGACACATAACAAACCTCTCGTACTTACAAAGGATTGAACATCTTTCCTTCTGGCTCTGATACCATGTTACAACTGTTTATCTCAAAAGCTCATGCTATTAGGTAAGGGCTACAACCATATATCTCGAGTCTCAACACACAACAATGTAAATTTTGTGAAGGATGGAAATTCTTAATGGGAAAAATCTTCTTTCTCAGGGCCAATGTAGGAACCTATACATCTAGTTGGAAGTGTTCACTTTCTTTTGTAATGCAAACTGTAACTGATTATTCTAGTAAGATTACCTCTTATGCCTCTTCATAAAGTTTTTTCCCCCCCAAATCAACTTACTGGTACTTGCATAGAAATTTCTGAATCTATATGCCTTGTTGATTTCTTTGGGTGATCATGAGATGTCAAGAAGTGACTCGAAAAAGCAGTATTCCTTCATTATTGTTTAGTGCCCCTGACAATTTCTCTTTTCATGTTCAGGCCTTGCAGCAGCAACAACGATATGAAAGGGAAGCAACGTTAGCAGAGATTGATCACAGTCGCGAGGTCTTACTCAAGAAGCTCAAGGAGTACAAAGGTGAGGACCTAGAAGTGATTCACGAGGCCACTGCCTTTGCTAGTGAGCCAGTTGAGCAGAATGATGATCTCCTTCTTCCTCCCTATCCAAGCCGACCTCCAGATCCTTTGGTCTTCAACAATGGTTATCCGTCACACAACTCTTCTGCGAGGAAGTTTGCTCGAAATGGGGTCATCACTAGTGAGTCCATTCCCGAGGCCAGGAAGGGTATGGGTGAGGTGGATGGAAATCAAACTCAAAAGCCTCCGAGAAGCTCACCAACAGGATTCAAACTTGTTTTTAGTTTGGCAGCCAAGACAGTCCTTACTATTGTTGGGGTGGTATCTGTTCTAAACTTGGCTGGTTTTGAGCCAAGGCTTTCGAGAAGGAGCACCCAGTTCAAAGTTCTGGATCTATTCCCTAGACGAGCAACAGAGGACAACAGAGATGGAATTCAGTGCCCACCTGGGAAAGTTCTGGTTATGGAAGACGGGGAACCAAGATGCCTTGTGAAAGAGAGGATTGAAATTCCATTTGAGTCGGCTGTAATGACACCAGATGTAAATTATGGTTGTGGATGAGAAGGTACATTTGTTTTGTACCCTCTTGTAAATCTTCTGTTTGACCTTTTGGTAGTTGGAACTGGACAAGTACAGAGCATCTCTTCTGCCTATTTTTTTTTTTCACAACCTATTCTGTTTACTGTCAGTGGTCTTAAGCAGTAAAGTTGTGGCAAAATCAGGGCGGCACTAGCCATTTGCTCCTAGAGTCGGCAGGAATTGCTTGATCTGCTTTTCATATGTAAAGTTGCTTATCTAGTTGATAGCACATATATTCTTAAAAGAGTTGTGGCTTATTTTTGGCCGTTTTGAGTATTATCTAATGATAGATGCTGTAAGGTATGATGCTTGAATGTTTTTGTAGTACATCTGAAAACATAAATTTCAGGACTAGCCACCTAATAGACCTTGGCCTGATGTCTCCAGTTGCAGGTTGGTTCTCATTAGTGCACGAAGTTTGCTTTCATGGACAGGATTGATCTGCAGGTTTTCTAGAGGACCTGGTGCAGAATATGTATAAAAACCTGTGTAGCCGGCCCCACAGGTTATGTTGGAGCTGAGTTGTTTGATATATTGGAAGTAGTAGCGATTATAAGGATTTGCAACAAGCGCATGAATTGGGGTTTCATCTAACCTAATGGTGCGTGCAGCAACACCAAGAAAATAAGATTGTGGATCAAGTTTGAGCTAAAATTGTGATAGTTGGATTTGGCTCTCTTTTGGATATTCTAGTGCTGCAAATGCAACAGTCAATCAGTTATCTCTTGGTTTCAATAGTGCTTGAGCTTGCTAGATATCAATGGTAAAATGGTTAAAAAATGGTACAGGGGAAAGCTGTCCAAACGACTAATACAAATTGATACATATTGGATATGGTATCGGTTTTGGAATGGCTGATACCTGTTACGATACAGTGAACTAAACATAAAATCACCGAAGGGAGAATTTGCCTTAAGCTAGTTTGGAGATATCTTTTTCTAATAATTTGTTTCTATATGAGAGAAACCATATGTTTTATTATTAATGTTTAAATTAATTATTTTTTTTTTTTTGCAATAATCACTTCATTCAAATTGATGGGGCAAAAAAGCCACAATAGAATTCCACAGATCCACTGGAATGGAAGCTTCCCAAAACCTTTGGCGGGGAAAGGATAATGCTCATCTTGAGATACAGTGGGTCATCCCATTCTTTGTTCTATTGACATACAAAATTGTAGAAAGAAAATGATGTTTTCAAAAGCAAGGTGTCCTGATCAATGAAAGAGATACTAGAAGGAGAGGGGGGGGGGTGTAGCGAGGGAGAAAGGATTGGATAGCCAAGGAGAGAGCTAAGCGAGTAGCCAACGTTTCACCTACCATAACTGGCATCAAAACAGACTGATCCGAATCAATCAACCCCATTTGCTTCACTGGATCAAGAATGACACAATCAACACCCAGAGCTCATGGTCCAGCGTCAATTGCCGCATCAAAATAGAAAAAAAAACGTCATTTTCGGTAGATTAATGACGAGATATTACATAATTGGGGTCCAAGCCTCCAAACCTAGTATCAGAATATTTTTGAGACTTGAATTTCGGATTATTATTTGAATATTCTGTTGGATTATTGGAGAGAGAACGTTGTGGATATTGTGTCAGCATGCTGACCTTAGAGAGCGCATGATGGGCGGGGCAGTATTTTTATGTGGCCTATGTATGGGTGGAGAAGTGTTCGATTAGGTAGTGTTCTGTTTTTCTTATTTATTGCTGTCGGATGTGATGAGTGACGACTATAGGGAATAAATTTATAAGAAAAAAAAAAAAACCGACTATAGGGAATAGGAATTGGCTCTTGGAAGACATGAAATGTTGTTAAGGTCCTCACATTCCTTTTGATGGGTCTCCTAATAAAAACATTTCTTTCCCTCTAGTCAATAAACTCGTCACAATGCCATTTCTCTATGGCCTATTTTTAATTCCGAAGCCTGAATCGCCGCCGGATGTGACCATAGGGGATCTGAATTGGCTCTTGGATGACCTGAAAGGCTGAAAGGTTTCTCCTTAAATATGATTGGATTTTAGTACTAGCTGGCTAAGTATTTCACAGATCTCCATTCTCCGAAGGAAAACCTGCAAGTAATCTAGTGTTGCTAGCTTATTCCAAATGGATGTTCTAAGTAGAAGCTACACCTGCAATGCATCTTCAAACATCTCCAAGATTTTTGTCCAACAACAAAAGCTTATCCCCAGATATGGGCTTCAGCAATCGACGGGACTTTCATGGATCAACAACAGGGATGATGGATCAAGGTTCCCGCTTTTCTGCAAAAAGGCAACTCCTACAGGACTCAGTAAAAGTACGTTTTAGTACGTTTTATGTTTTTCCTTTTTGTTCTTTAATATGAATTGATGATGGAGATGAATTCAGGGGTGGAGAGGAGTACTGGAAGGTTTAGAGTAAGAGCTTTTAGTGAAGAGCAGGAGGGTCTTGTTGTCAAGTCATGGGCTGCTATGAAACCAAAAGCTGGAGAATTGGGTATGAAACTTTTCTTGAGGTAAGCTCAATTAATTGACGACTACTCCCTCCCTCCCTTCCTAGCTAATTGCTTCTCTCTTATTAAGGAACAGGGTAGACAGTGTTGCTTTGATAGGACTAGGTGTTCACCAACGTTGGATTCTGAATTTGACCCGCAGTCGTGCTTCTCAATTCTCATGAGGAATTCAATGTGGTGTCTCAGATGACTTCTCTTGTTGACCAATGGCAGATTTTTTTTTCTGAGACCCTCCATACGTACCCCTAAGATAAGATAAAGTGGTGGCGAAAAGACCACCCTGGTTGGGTGCATGTACACCTCCCCTAGTTGATCTTTGCAACGTTGCAGTGGTCATGTGACCAAGTGAATTATTTGAGGCTGATTGATTAATTGATGTGCTAGGCACTAAAACTTTATTGTAAATGATCTCTGTGTATGTAGGATCTTTGAGATAGCACCGACTGCGAAGAAATTGTTTTCATTCTTGAAGGATGCAGAGGGTCCTCTAGAACAGAATCAAAAGCTCAAACCCCATGCCATGACCGTCTTTGTTATGGTACCTCTCTATCTTTCTCTCCTTTCTTGCTTCCGTTTGCTTTATCCACATTGTGAGACATTTTTGCCATCAAGATTTTTTTGTTTAAGGGGAAAATACTAAAAAGTCAAGATAGGTGTGTATGTGCTAGGTTAAATGATGTTACAACCCAAGGTCCTTTGCTGATTACATGTTAAGTTTTAATTAAAAAAGACTTAATCACGTCACCTTACATTATTAAATATTACTGACCACCAAAAGGGTCCAAATAATATGCTTGGACGGTCTAAGGAGCTAACCAGGTTACTCGCACCAACCCCTGGGACAGGACAAGAGTTGGTATACAAAACTAGGGAGCAAGTTGTGTGACCCTTGCGTCGAGATACACGAACCTTATCTTATGAAATAAAAAATCATATTTATATTGATGCCTTTGTGCGTATTTTCATTAGCCTCAAGTTGATGCAGGATCTACATGATTAGATAATTATCTCGTGCCCACTAAATCATTAGAAGAGTTTCTTTTTTTTTTTATTAACGGGCATCTAGGCCTTCAGCTTGATTAGTCTCACGGTTCTATACTAACCTCACAACCACATGGATCGGTCATACTGGGGTTGAATGAGAATCATTCAATTTTCACTAAAAGTTGTGAAGAGTACTAAACGTCCCGTGTGACTGGCCCCAAGAAAGTAAAATAAGTCGAATTCAGAACCACACGCTTTGTGAGGCAAAAATCCCATGCCAACTCGACTACCTCTGGAGATTTAGAAGAAAGTTTCTCCATTAACCGATTTAATGGATCTCTCTGTAGCCACAGTTTTTGTTCTTTTGTTTTTGTTTTTGGTTTCCTTTCTGTTCTGAGTATGAAAAGTAATGTTTTTTGCAGACATGTGAATCAGCTGTGCAACTGAGAAAGGCCGGAAAGCCGACGGCGAGAGAGTCGAGTATGACAGATCTGGGATCTGTCCACTTCAAATATGGAGTCGTTGATGAGCATTTTGAGGTAATTATAGATTAATCCTAATTTAAATAGTTCACGCAAGTTGCAGAGGTCAGGTCAAGCTCATCACTCATCAGAGATTATAGTTTTTATTTCCCCCCATAGTTTTATATACTTTGCCATTGTGACTTTCAAAGTAGCAAATTATTACTCTTTAAAGAAGGGGTTGGTTTGTATTTATTGTAGGTAACGAGGTTCGCCCTGTTGGAAACTATAAAAGAAGCTATTCCAGAGATGTGGTCACTAGAGATGAAGGGCGCATGGGGAGAAGCTTATGATGAGCTTGTAGCAGCTATAAAGAGAGAAATGAAGCCCTCTAATGAAAAGTAGGAGAGAGAATTTGATTATGCCTCCTTCACACGTCTAATTTCAATTTTTTTGGGATATTTCTGTTTGATTTTATTTCTGCTGTTTCTTTGCTTGAAAACAGTAAAAATAGTTTTCTCCGTTTTTGTGCTAAGAAAAAGTTTTAGGAGTTGAAAAAAGTGTGTGATTTTTTTGTTTCCAAAAATGTGTTCAGGAGAAGTTGGTGTTTAATAACCACACAAGGCCCCGAAAAATTTTTAATACCATCGATCTCTTTCAAGTGGTTCCAACCAAAAATTCAGAAATCAAAGATAGAAAACCATGCCCAAACCAACTTGTTTACAAGTTTCACTGGCTTGACTATAAATCAGATATAAAGGAACCATGACACAAGTTGTGTGATTCAAATATGGTATCTATTGCAAATTCCAAAACATTGTTGCAATTGCATCAACTGAGGGTGCTTCATATGCAGCCATTACAGACATAAGGACCCAGCATGAACTCCTGCAAGGTGACCTTAAGGAGTTAAAGACGATGACAAGGATTGGATATTTATGATAGCTAGTTTTCACACCCAGGCTTATAGTACAAAATTTCATTTTTAAAATTCAATTATCAAGTCCAACAAGATTTGGCTGAAACCGAAATTTAAAATTTTGGTCTAATTTTCTAGGACCCACAGAGCTCAGAGAAAGTGAAAGAGCTATGTACTCCTAGGGGATGCATGGTCAATAGCTTCAGCAATTGGTCCTTCTTCTCCATCCATGTCAGTTTTGCAGCCTTCTGGAGAAGATTTTAGTGAGTGCTATGTGGTGCAAGGAGGTGTGGCTACTAGTGGTGAGAAGGAAGGAGTTTCTTCTGTCCATGCTTTCAAAGATTCTTGCTGGGAGAATGGGGAGTTATCTATGGGAAAGATGGATGTTGTTAATGGAATTCTTTTTGCTTCTTTATTCTCACCGAGTGTATGGAAGAATAAGGAGGGTTTTCAACTCAAGTTCATTGATCCGGTCATGGTGGGTGATCAAAAGGTTGCTAATTGTCCTGCTGAAGCTGTTAGATGACAGATTAGCAGATGGAAAAATGCCCTTGTAGGGCATTTCATAGGGAAGAGACCACATTTTCATTACACTAAGGAGTTTCTTCCCAAGAAGTGAAAGATTTTAGGCAATGTTGAGATAAATCTGCTTGAAAGTGATTTGTTCATCTTTAGGTTTAACATGCAAAAGGATAGAGATAAAGTCTTGGAAGGATGTCCGTGGTATGTTCAGTGTAAAGCCTCTTGTTCTTCGCTCTTGGAGCAAAGAGGTATCGTTGGGGCAGATAACTTTAACCTCTATCTTGGTGTGGATTACTTTACCCAATCTTCCCTTTCAATTCTGGTTTCCAGAGGCCTTAAGTGCTATTGGGAGTGTTATTAGGCGTCCAATTTATTCATATATGAGGACCAAGACATTGGAGAGATTATCTTTTGCAAGGTTGTGTGTTGAGGTTAATGCTTCTAAAGTACTACCTTCTGTTGTAGCTATTAAGTATGAAGAAGGTCACATTTTTAATCAAGAGATTAGATATGATTGAAAGCCTAGATGCAATGTCTACAATGTTTTTGGCTATTCGGTGGAACATTGTGGTGGAGCTTTGGTGGTTCAACAAAATCGGAAAACAAAATCAGCTTGGAGAAAGAAGGAAGATGGTGGAGAGTCTATACTGTCGACTAAGAATGGTCAACCTTCTTTGCACAAGAGTAGTGACCTGAGCAAGGAATCCGGCCCTACAATTATACAGAGTTCAAATTCAAGTTTGAATTTTAAAAAAAGTGGAGTAGATAAGGAAGGATTCATTAATGGTAGATTTAGGGGTAAAAAGATTCCAAACAGAGAGGTATTAGTTACCCATGTTAATGTTTTCTCTCTCCTTGAAGGGTTGACCGAAGAGGTGCCAATTTCAATTTCAAAAGAATCCTTGGCTGAGGATAAGGAGGATAAGATTTATGAGGTCAGTATATTGTTGAGGTGGATTCGGGTTTTAACTTGGTTTACTCATATGTGTTGGCAATTGAGGAGGAGAATATTTTGGTGTGTAATAAGGATATCTCACTAGCAAATAGGGAGGAGGATTTGGAGGAAGGTGAGTTGGCAATTATTCCATATATTAATGGCGTAAATAATGGGAAATTGATGGGGAGATTTTCAAATGAGGAGGAATTCCCTCATCAAGATACATTGGTTCCCTCTTTGGAGAAAGATAAAGAGTTTGATGGAGAAAAATTAGGGGAAGAAGCTCATGATTTGAATTTGGAGGACAAAGTTAGTAAGAATTCAAGTTCTAATGAAGAAGTGTTTGAGGTCGTGGAACGCACCAAGGGACGAGATATTACCTCCAATTTGAACCTTATCCAGGATTCTCTTGACATTGAAGGTCGGCTGGATGATAAGGTGACAAAGTCAACATACTTTATTAAGCAAAAGGGGGTGCCTCAACCAAAGAAATCTCTTATACTAATCATTTGACCACAATTTTCCCTTCCTCAAAAAATCTAGTGGAGAATATTCCTAAAAGAGACAATGTTGTCGTGGCAGATGGAGAGGATAATGGTAGGTTGATTGAAGATTTGACTCCCAATTCTATAGCAGATGCGACTTATTTCAAGGGAGTTGAGAATCTTATAGATTTCGTTGTTTCATCAGAGGAAGAGATAGAGTTGAATCATAGTGTAAAGATAATAGATCAGGTTGAGTTAAACCACAGTGAGGAGGTGACCTATCAAGATGATAATATAGAGGGTATACATTTGGATTTTTCAGAGGAAGCATCAGAGTCAAATGAGGATGATGGCCCTGAAGTCTTTAAAAACCTGACCCATCCAGTAGTGAGAAGTTTTCTATAGAAGAGTCGTCGCATGAAAAGTGCCCTATACTTTCTTCGCTTCCGTGATTAGGCTACTTAACTCTTTCCTAGCATATTTAATTTCCTAATTGTTAAAGCTTTTCTTTCTATATTAGATGAACTCTATTACAGGGATTGTCTTGTTTGATTTAGGGACCTCTCAACCTTTCTTTTGGTTTGCCCAAAGAAGGTTGTAGGGGTTGCCTTAATCTGTATTTTTATATTTTTCTTTTTCCTTAATACATATAAATCACCCATCAGAAAAAAAAAAATCTTGCTGAAACCCATTTGCAATTTAGATTACAAACAACTCCTTGAAGGCCTGAAACCCCTAAACAACAATCTGGAATCAAACGAAGCAGCACGTAGACAGAAACCCATCATATGAAAGATTCCCAATCTCCTTCAAAATACAAGTCGACCCATCTCTGCAAATGAAGAACATTTCAACACTTCCACAGGCCCAAAACAAATAATATATCAATCGAAGTTTATAGACCCACCTGGGACAAAAAGCTTTCTCCCTACCCACGGCCCCAAACACCTATAACCAACCCAAAACAGAGTATTATGATCACCCAGAGACAATAACATTGAGTCGCACGATGACAAACTCAATAGAAAAAGGCAAAATCACGGACTCTTTAAGCCAAAATCACGATCCTAAAGGAGATGTTTTTCACCAAAAGGAGAAACCAGAGGACTCGTTTTGGCAGATAACTTGCAGGTTCTGAAACTCTAAAACGATGGAGCCGCTTCAAGATGATTTCCTTGATGCAAGACGATGGAGCCGCTTCAAGGGAGAAGGGAGGAGATGATGTTTTGGAGATGACCTTCAAATGGAGTAATCCCTTTCGATCGATGAGCTTTCAAGACCAGCAATCGTGTGTATGAGCAGCAACTTCAAGGTAACAGGATGACCAGCAATAGTGAGGACTTTCAATGGGTTCGGGGAAGGTCGAGATATACATCGGGTTTTGCCTAATTTTTTCCTTCCCACTTGTTTCAATAAACAAAAAAATAACTTATACTTGTTTCTCCGTTCCTGTTTCTAGGAATAGAAATAGGCATAAATTTCAATTTATATTTCAACAAATCGGTAAAACGAAATAGAAAAATCAAACGGGTCTTAAGGTGTTCTTCCATTTCTGAGCACAAAAAATAGAAAAACATGTTTCGAGAAACAAAATCAAAAGGACCCTTACTTGAACTACTACAGATCTGTCTCCTTTTAAAACATAAGCACCAGTATTAGTCTAGTGATGCAGTTTATGTTTGATTTTTGTAGTAGTAGTCAACCATAGGCCTTGTTTAGTTTTATATGACCTGTAAATATGGTTCCTATCTCTTAATGAATTCTTGTAGAAAATAAAATAAAAAATAAAAATAAAATAGAAAAGCTAGGAGGGAAGGACAAATGGTTAAAAGAGTGAAATATTTTGATTATGGCTGTATCTCGGTTGCATCTCACTATAAATCAAATGATTGTGTTGTTCCTCATTCTCAACTCTATTTCTTGAGAATCTTTCGCGGTGCTACTTGGGAAGAAATTTGGCTGTTATTTGGGTAGCAATGAAGTTCCTGCTATGGAGCTTGCAACCAAAGAAATGGAATCTTGAAACTAAAACCTCGGAGGATATCTGTGAATCCAAAGGGAAAGTGAATTATTTGTTTAATTTTCTTGCCTACGAGTCTGGGTAGCAGGAACTGAGACCGAATCGGGTTCATGTAAAAGAACAATCTCGTACACCCCTGGTTCGTGGATTTGAAATCCATTAAATGCAAAGAGAGAAATTGGATTCCAAATCTACAGACCAAAGACGTATAAGATTGTTCTCATATGTGAACTTGATTCGAATTCATAGAAACTTAATTGCTAGCTAGGTAGTCACCCTTATTCTTTTCAAGTGAAGAAAATTTTTTGCTCTTCTCCAAAAAGCAAAGTTTAAAGAGTGGTTAAAGCATATTTCCATTTCTCAAATTGTCTTTACATACCTCATTTACAGTCTTTTGAATTTGGCAATTAATAATTAATGTTTTGAGAATGATCCCACATTGGAAAATCCTGGGACCTCGGATGCAATTATATATTAGTAAGTCACTCCACCTAATAGCCTGAGCTCTAACTCTATAAAAAAATAGCTTATAGTTATAATGATTATGAAAATAACTAAAGGAAAAGATGGAACAAAGTGATGGTTGAGGGTGAAACCCATGTCTTTTAGGATCAGTCACCTCCACGGCTCCAACCTTAGGCTCATCATTTTTTATTTCTGTTTTTCTAATATAAGAACGTTTTTTTGTAGGTGCTTGATATTATTTATAGACCTCCTTTCTTTCTTTCTTTTTTTGGTAAAAATTTAAAGACCTTATTTCTATTTAAAATAAATCATAATATTAAAAAACGCCAAATCCCATTTATCTATTATTGTCAAAAATAATTTTTGACCATATATGGAGACACTTTCATGAGCATGTCATAAGTTCCAGAATTGAGGGTTAAAATGATCCTTTACTTTTGTTATTAGAAAGACAAGGCCCCGCCCCTTCTTATTCCTAACGACCCCGTCCACCCATGCCCCGACTTCTTCCTGCAACCCACACCCCGTCCTTGCAAACTTATACACCCACCCCACCCCACCCCACCCCACCCCATCCACAGGTGACCCAATCGCTGTCCTTATTGAAATATTTGCCATTAAAGATGGCTGTATCACTTGGTGATTTTCATCAGAGACCACTTTAAGACAGCTCTCCTCTCAATCCAAGGTATCAGTGGGGATATTCGAACTTTAGCATCTCATTTTGAGGAGTGCACGTTTTTTTTTATATCTTGAGTTGCGGATTCTTTGGCCCAGAAAGCCTTGTCCATATTGACGTATCATGTAAGACAGTTTGATCAAATTCCATTCCATGATAGATAAATCTTTGTAATCTTTCTCCCATGTGTTCAACATGAATCAATGAATAGCCTTGTTATTACCATAAAAGACGATGGCTGTATCACTGTATCTTCTACACCGAGCAATTCTATCTTTCAAGTCAAGTTAGTTTCAGTCTGACACACACAGGGATTTGGGCTATAATTGTGGAAAATGAGATGCATGGAAACTATTTTCAAATAAAACGAAAGTGATCAATTATAAGCTGTGAGAGTGGAATGAGATCTAATCCGTCAAGACTCTGTTTTTGAAATGATCTAGTATTTTGTCTAAATTGATAAGAGATGAGTTGAAGTACCAATTTACATGATAAGACCTATTTGGACATCAATCACAACTATTGTAGTGGAGATCACATATACATAACCATCATCTATCAGATTAGTAGATGAATTAATAATATCATAAGCAACTTTAATGAATGATATACCATAGCACGGCCGGCCAATGGAAAGGCAACATGTATCCGGAATTCCAAGACCAGAAGACCCAAAAGTCCCTAAGACCAGGCAAATAGACGAGCAGACGACCAGAGGATCAGAGGGTACAGGCCAAACTCGTAAGGGCTTGACCCCGGGATGAGTAGAAGATGAGCAGATGATCAGAAGATCAGAGGGTCCAGGTCAGACTCGTAAGGACTTGACCCCAGGATGATTAGAGAATTAGATGAACAGACAAGCAGACGAGCAGAATACCAGAATAGTAATGATCAAGAGGCCGGCCAGCGTGAACCAAGTTCCAAGAACAGCGAAACCTTTCATTCTAGACCATCAGGGACATGTAACCATGCTCAAACTTGGTCCCCAAGTGAATAAACCTAACTAGGGTTAGATGGTTAACAAACCCAACGACTAACCACTGTTGGATTAGCCCAACGGGCAGCCGTGGTTGGAATCACTGTTAGTTAAAACACGTTTAAAACGTGTTCCCCTTTTTTTTCCGTTTAAAACGCGTTTTTCCGTATGCTATTATACAATCCGAAAAAAAACAGAAACGGCAAAAAAATCCATTTTAAACGCGTTTTAAACGGCCGTTTTAAACGCATATCCGTTTTTTAAGGGTAAAATAGGAATTTTATTAAAAAAATTAATTTAAAAAAAAAAAAAGAAAAAAAGAAAAAAGAAAAAAACCTATTAGTAAAAGTGAAGAGTGAAGACAATATGGTACTTGGTTTCTTATTTTTAACTTCCATACTATCTATAGGAAAAAAATCTCATCTTTTTATAGCCCATTGAGTAAGGAGAAGCTAAAGCTAGCAACATCTCATTTTCTTGTAGCCCATTGGGCTATTTTATCTTGGGACTCCTAGAGCTTTTGGAATATTAGATGCATGTATATAAGTAATAATCTCTCAAATTGCATGAGTATATTACCGTTTTTTTGGTTTGGTTTTTTTGAAAACTACACGTTTTATACTCGTACCGTTCGTTTTCGTCCATTTGCCATTCCCTGTTTTTTTGACTTTTTTTTTACAGTACCGTTCATCGTTTTTATCTGTTTAAAACCTATACCGTATGTTTCCATTTTTTTACCGTTCCCATTTTAACTAACAGTGGGCTGGATTAGCCGTTAGAACTCTGGTTACCTGACCAAAGAGTAACCATAGGTTAACTGTTAGGATCTCAATATGTTCATCACGAAATCTACCATCTCAACAAATCAGCCACCTCAACCCCGAAAAAGACAGGATCCATCACTAATTTAACAGGTCCAGGTCACCTAGGAAACAGACCCTCAGACCGATGAAGAGAAAGGCCAACCATGATATAAGGGGAATCCAAGTAAAGCAGGAAGCTAAGCAATTTTAACTCTCAGAGCTCAATAGTAGTTTTTTTCCTTCTCATCCTCAATTCTAACTTGGGCTTTAGAGAGCCTTTCCTAGAGATCGGCTCCAGGATTAGTTCTTCAGTGAAGAATTTACAACATAACTTAAGCTTACTGGTTATCCTGGAATTTTAATAAATTGAATTATCTTTCTAAAACTTCCTATTCTGTTTTTGTTTCATGACTGCTTTTTGTTGTTAATTTGGAAGGGTAGTAATTGGCAACTGCTGCATGGTAAAGTTCTGAAACCTATTGGTCTTTCCGATTTGCTATTGTAAAAAAAAAAAAAAAAAAAAAAGAAGAAGACGTAAAAGTTTATTCAATATAATCATATGATCCCGTCCAATAGACATAAATAGTAAACTCACATTTTTATTTTGGAATCAACAGTCATAGAAACACATAGTATGATGGTAAAAATACAATCTTAAAATGATGGAGCAAAGAAAGAAAAAAACAAGAACAAATAATCACACGATGCACACAAATTTAGGAGGTTCATCAAGATTACTTTATATCTCGGTTAGATGAGATTCTACTTCACTATCAATTTTTTTGAGTTGAGAAAGAAAACTTCGCTATACAATTATCACATATACAACTTAAGATATCGTATCTCCACCAATGACAACCATATGAATAGAATAGAACAGAAACCTTTTTATGTTAATAGAACTTATGCGTAACAAAAACTGATAAAATCATGCAAGCTAATTATATTATATAAATATTGAATTGATGAACACACGTCCAATACAATTATATAATATTGTGTGTGATATCACCTCCTCCCTTGCATCAATTGGTGTGGTTATATTTCCAATACAACCAATTGTTGTGACACAAAGTAATCCCTCACCCCACCCCACCCCACCCCACCCCACCCCAACCAACAGAGAAAAAGTACCATTACCATAACCATGGCTATACCTATACATACATATATTCGGGGGGTCGAAAACCCATTAAAATTGGGACCTTGCAAGCACTATAAAACCGAACAGATCAATCGAGTCAATTGATAGAGTTTTCCCACTGCCTCTCTGTATCACGAAGACAAGGTTCAATCTGAATGCTATTCCAGCGATGTCGAGTCTCGTAACCTGCCGAGCTCTTAGGTTTCAGAGCCTTTTTTATTTGAAAATCTTGTTTACAGAGAGCGTTGCTAGCCTTGACGGCGAGATTGCACAAATCAGTGAGGGAGATGGGTATGCGTTGCTTGGAGAGTGGCAATAGGAAGTAAATTTGATCAAATTCCAGCTCCTCTTCGCCCGGCAACGGAGGAACACAGGTGTCAGGATAAATGGAGTCGGAGTTGCAGAGGAAGCAATTGGGATTCTGCAAGATCACATCCCCAACTTTCCTTCTTTCCTTCAATTCCTGTAGTTTCCCATCCTCATGGATTACCATGGCCATCGATTCCTTGATGGGTTTTCCTTTCCCTGCAATTTCAGATTGAGTAGAAATGCAAATACCCATTGTCCTGCACTTGCTATAAACCCAGAAAGAAACACGAGTCATGTACTTACTATAACAGAGAGAGAGAGAGAGAGAGAGACCGACCCAGAAAAAATGAAACTGAGACAGGAAATGTTTTGTTGGTGGGAGTGGTTTCATTCTGAGTCTTTATTTATGGAAGGGGAAGTAAAGATACGACAGAAAACTGAAAAGCATGGGTCTGGGCCGAACTCAGAAGTCAATGTCTAAAAGTTTCGGCGATTTCGTCTCTTTTGGTTTGTACATAAATTATAGGGGCGAAAGGAGAAAGAGGGAAGTTTCCATTGAACTACGTTCGAACAATAGATGGAAAATGTGTTTCCTCTATATTCTATAATAATTGGAAGAGAATATTATCTGATCGCTTGGTCTGTGCATCAATTCACAGGGTGAGGCTAGTAGAATTATGCATTGAGGCATCCAATATGATGTGGGATGATCATTTTAGAGTTTAGAATTGCCCATGTATGTTCATCTGGACGTGCATGTGAGGATTCAACAGTAGTCCCACTTTCTACCATTAAAATGGTGAAGATGGAGATATATAATATATTAAAACAAAAAAACAAGTGGTAACAGCAATCCAAGGACCAGAAGCCATAACATCGGCTATTAAAAACACAAATCATCAAAGGGGGATAAATCTAAAAACAGGAGAGAGATAAAGCAAACACCAAAGTAGGGAATACATGAAAACAAAAGGAAGGGAGGGAGGGAGGGAGGGGACCAACACAAGGATATGATATATGAAAACTAATGAGATGGAGCAATAAGATCATATGTATTTTTCTACTTGAGTCAGGGGACATTACACAATTGTGAAGAATTTTATTTCTAATCTCAAAAGTGATGGTCCCAAACTTGCTCAATAGTTCGTAAAATTGAAGACTATTTTCTTTTGTTTTTTTCTCACACGTGCATCCAGATGAACTTACGACTACCCCTGCGTCTCATCGTGTCTCAATGTTGGATCACATGACCGGATAGCAATCTTATCTACTAATAGTTGATACCCTTGTTCTTGAAGATAGGAAATGTTTTGGCCCAGGGTTGAAGTGTTGAAGAATGTGGTAGTATGTGTCCTAATTAAAGAAAAAAATAAGAATATCAATAGCTTGCCTTTGGACTTGTGTTTACTGGTCGGTGGTCGCCGGAGTTCAACAAGAAGTGAGTGTAAAGATGGTTCGGCTTTTCTGATAGGCAGCTTCTTCGCATGGAGCTTCTTCCTGCTTTTGTTGTCGTCGTCCACTTTCTTTCATCCCTTCCCATCCCCAAGCCAATCCCCAACCCCCTACACCACCACCCGCGGGGCCAGATGTGTATTGTGGACCCGTGGTTCATGGGCCATGACTGGGGTCTCTACCATAATAAACGTGTTTCAAGAATATTGAAAGAGAGAGGAAGAGAAATGGACGCGACAGATATTTAGGTGGCTCTCTCTCTCTCTCTCTCTCTCCCTAATTGATAACGCGCCCGCAAAACCTTTTTCTGAAGTCCCGTAGTAAATGTAAATGTTTTGACTCCTAGCCGACTACGAAGAATCTAAGGCCAATTCATCTATCATCTAAGAATCTAATTTCACAATCAAAGAATGCGAGTCATGAATCTCTAAGCCTCACGAACAATAGTTTAGCCTAATTAGTGGTCTCTTCAGTTTGAAAACCTTTTTCTGAAGTCCCGCAGTAGATGTTAATGTTTGACTCCTAGCCCACTACGAAGAATCTAAGGCCAACCCATCTATCATCTAAGAAGCTAATTTCACAATCAAAGAAAGCAAGTCATGAATCTCTAAGCCTCACGAACAATAGTTTAGCCTAGCTAGTGGTCTCTTCAACGCTTTGGGAAAGAGGTTGTGGGATTGAACCCCTTGTATGCATGTACAATATGACTGACTGAATGTGTGTAGAAGTAGGTGGTCATTGTCACTGTAGGATGATAGATGAAAATATAAAAATAAAATAAAAATGGAATGGAGTATCGATTGGTAAAACGAAGATGATCAACATTAATTGTCATTGAAAACAGCAAGGCAGAATTGATCCTATTTAGGGTTGACACAAGTGGTGCGTCATAGCCACTGGGGGCCTCTGATGCGGAGCATAATAGTGCGAAGCAAGGGATCACATGTTCTTAGTAAACCGCGTGAACAAGGATATACATAAATGCCTAAATTGCTAAGTTTTTATTTCAGTTGGCTTTTTATTGGTAAGAATTAAGAACACAGGATATGCCCAGGGTTGTGTTCCTCTTTAAGTATTTGTTGCTTTCTTTATGAGATCTATGCTCATTTATGTCTTTATTAGTTGTTTCCTAATCGGCACCTAAAGGTGATTGAATACCTTGTAATGGGAATGTAATGGAGGCAGCTTTGTGAATAAAAATTACAGAAGTTCTTCCCATCTATTGTTTTGTCGTCTGACTTGAACAAGATCGAATCCACTTCGTCTTTCGTTTTACATCAGCCTCTCATGGATAGAGAACACTGCATGCCCCAATCTATAGATACTAGAGACCTTAAATCCATGGCTAACGGGATGGCAATTCATAGGATGCACCATCACAATAATACAAGCATATAATGCATAAACATTGTGTTATACATGTATATATCTAAAGCATATCTCACGTAAATCAAACTAAGCTTAATCCATGATCACAACCCTAACCCAGTTTGGATCGAGCCCAAGTTGCATACCTATACAAAATTCCACGCTTTTCTCCCCCATCCTAAACCAAAATCTCAACCACTCCCCCTCCCCCACAAAAAAATATCTTACATATATATCATTGACTATGGTGTGGGTTAGACTCTATGAGAGTAACAATGACAAAGACGATAGTCTGGGAGATATAATAGAGATGTGAGATAAATTATTATTGGGGTGTCACCAAAATGGTGAAGTGAGAGATAAGTTGTAAGACCTGGATCCTCTCCAGCATCTGATGGTTAGGAGTATTTGGGCAAGTACCCTAATATACAAACACGCATCCCAAGGGTTTCTAATCGTCAGATGAGCACTAGGCACCCAACGTGGCTGGAGAGGATCTCATTCCGAAGTTGTAACCTTCTTTTGAATCCCTTTTTCTTATCCTCGAACTTATTTAATATAAGGAACTAAAAAAATGTTTCAAAATAATTTAAATATTTATTATTATTATCATTATTATGAATGAAAAATATATTAAAACAATTGAAATTTTGAAAAAAACACATTTAGAATATGAATAGCTTGTTATTATTAAAAGCTACACATTTTTCGAGTAAGTGTGTGAAATGATATGATTTAACCTCATTAGAAAAAAAAAAAAAAATGTTCCCTAACTTTCTTCAAGGGTTTAGGATTTAAGGTGTGTACACATTTGAATGTAACACATTTCCTCCATCTGGAGTAAGCAGTTGGATCACTTTACCACTATCTAGTCATAGCCATATCCTTTTCTATCATGCTATCTACCTTTCAAGTAAATAGATTGCTAAGTTCTATACCAAAAAAAACAGGATCGCCGATTCGCAAATTGGCTACTTGATAGCTTAGGGTCTCTTTGATAGGACATTTGCCCAGTTTGGTGACTAATTTCAATCATATGATCTATTGTGTACGGTTTTTTCTTTTGATTGTTCAATGGTTTTTATTTTTTCTTCATTGCTTACAAGTGAAAGTTTCTTTTCAGTGTCATAATTATTATTGTAATTCTTTTACTATTCCCAGGTTCCACCTGACAGACAAAAAATGAGTGTCCTGTGATATTAAAGGGAAATTTAGGCACCGTTTGATAATGTTTTTGTTGTTTCTGTGTTTAAAAAATGTAAAAACAACTTTTCATGTTTCTAAAAATAAAAACGGATATTTTGGTATTTGATAAACCTGTTTCTTGAAACGTTTTTTGCATACATAATACCACTAAAACCCAGCAATAGTATCATCGGATGCCTAAAAGGAGAGAGGGTTCGGTTGCCTCTTTTTAGGTTTAAATAGTTGAGAAATTTATTGGGCACAACAACCTTTTTTTTCTATCAAATTCAGACTTGTTTTGTCAAATTTGTTTCTAGAATTGTAAATAGGTATAAATTTTGATTTATGTTTCTAGAAACGGGTGAAACAGAACAACTTTATCAAACGCTTTTTTAATTGTTTCTTCATTTCTGGGAACAAGAAAACGCAAAAATGGAATGTTGTCAAACAGTCTCTTAGTTTTTTTTATACTTTTCCAATTTACTTTAAGAAGATTACCAAATAGGCAGCGTGGCTCCAATGAGAGCACAAGAGGAAACATCAATAGCAGCAAATTTTCTATTTTTTACAAGGGTATGGTGATCATTTCACCCCTTAATTGTGTCTGGGTATAATAACCACGCTACCTTCTAGGTTTTTTATTCCTTTTACTTTAATATTTTATAACGACATATGATTATGTCTCATATGTCAGATTTTTTGTCTCAAAATTAACTATAAATAGATAATAGACAACAAATCCACCAAAACTGTGTAACTCATGCAAACTTGACGGGATATAGCTAGGTTCATTGACCAATATTTGTCACGAACAGTCTCCTTATGTAACCCATTTTTTTGGGTTAACATATAACTTATAATGATTGATCACAAGTGGAGCGGCCCAATTCATCTCAAATTTATGGTGATGATGTCGTGGGCAACAATGCCCTTTGAGTAAATATAGTAAGGAGACTGTTCTATCGGATTGGTATCGGCAGATGCCAATATCGATTCTTGGCGACCCATATAGGTGAATCAGTACAAAATAAGGGTAAAAAAGACATTTTAACATGGAACTAGGGGCAAACCTGTCCGGCCAATGGAGGGCTCTGGGGTTTTCTCAAACTTCTCTCTTGAAAGTGCCATGGCTTGCGCATATCTTGATCAATTTCGATTGAGGCTAATACCATCCCTAATACAAATTGCTAAAGCCCTGGTTCTATCAATTGATTGCCCCACAACTAGTCTAGTAGCAATCTAGGTTAGGTCGGTCTCTAACTTTTATCTTGCTATTAACCCTATAATTTATGGAGAAGGGTTTCTGGTTAGGTGGTTCACACAAAGTTGGGTCCGTTGCTCATATGATCACCTAATCGTAAATGGGAGTATCTAACATCTGTCTCTTTTGCTTCTTAATATACTACTTTTAATCCTTAAAATGACAAGAAGTGAAACATGTGTTGAATCATAAGTACGATTAGATGATCATACGTGCAACAAATCCAACCTCGATCCACATTACTAAATCATGATCAATTTACCTATTACCATGTGGTGAAGTGGGTTATATATGAAAGTAAAAGTGACAGAAGTCGGTTAGTCAATCTATTATCATCAAGATTATAGATTTTTTTTTTTCTTTTTACTCTCTTTTTGTTTATTCCTATTTGTTTCCATGAAATTTTGGACATCAAAAGGCGCTCCATATATTTTCTTTTCCTCTCCATCTACCAGACAAAGAAATTAAATTTACTGTCACTTGGAAGGGAAACATTAGAGTTTTAATTGATCTTCGCGTCCTATTTGATGTGCACTAAGGAACTGTGGGATATGAAACTAGCAAAGTACACTCATGTTTCAAGGAAAAAGGCCAAAAAGTGATAAATCCACATCAATAATTAGATTTCATCAAAGGCAATGCCACCAGCTTTGGGTTAATTGAATCTTTATGGCTTGTAGTACTCTTTCTCTTTTCACCATATGTAAGTTTTGGATTGTGTGATGTAACTTTTTCTTAGACATTCTAAGTTCGACTCTCATTAGGTACACCTTGGACCACTCACACGGAGGTGTTCAGTGTTTTTCATTGTTTTCTTATTCAACCTCGGTATGACTTGGTCCATGCTGTTGTGTGACTGGTCAATATGGACTTGTGTGACTGGTCAAGCTAAAGCCTAAATAACCGTCATTAGCAAAAAAAATGTGATGTATCTCCTCTCCCTTTTATTTTTAAATATATATTTTTTTATCATTTTAATTGTAGGAAGTAGGATAGGTGTTGGAGTCTTACATTTACATCCAAGTGAAAGTACGTACAATCAATCCTCTATTGTTAGAAATTTGTGTTAAAATTTTCAATATTTGAGACAAAATTTATAAAATTTTGATAATATTAGGTTGTCTCAAGGTATACCAAAATCATCGAAATTTTTGTGTTATTGAATTGTGGTCTAAATAATGGACCTAATCGTAGACTCATAGTATGTGTTGCGCTTTTGGTTTCCATAGTTCACACAATAAAATGAAAAATGGTGTCAGCACTTTATGTGTCATCAAGGTTAGGTTTTCTATTTCACACGGCTCTCCCCTCTCATGGATCAGCCACATTGTATCAGTATTAATTGAGATCAATGATACTTGATTAATCCAGATTCATTATCGGTATCATTCTAGGGGTAAGATAGTAATGAAAGTTTTTTTTTTTTGTGAAAAGTAAGGCTAAAAGAGACTGATCCATAGCAATCTGATCTCATCTGGATCAATTTCAGAATGATATCAGATCTGACCTATAACCACCATTGGCCTCCCTAATTGAGTACAAAAGACATAATAAGATAAAAATCATATATTTTTTTTTTATTTTTTTTTGTTTGTTTTCTTTTTTTAATCTTGACTTTCAAACATAGCCCTTAGGGTTGGGTTGTTGGGTTTTCATTTTCTGGCAACGGTTATATCAGCCACAATAACTGTAGTACTGATGCATCTCACCAGCAGGTCCAAAGCTAAAAACCGCTTTTCCTTCTGTTCCTGTTTCTTTTTGCGGTTTATGAAACCTATTGGCTTAGACGGTACTCTCAATCTCCACGCAAAGCAAAGTGAGTAAATAGCTGTGAATTGCGATGGTCATGGGAATACGGAAGATTGATTGAGCCAAAGTCAAAACTGATAAAAGAAATGTCGGCTTTCTTTCCTCCCAATAACGCCAAGTGGGAAGCTTGTTTTCTATGAACGTTTTTACTTCTCCCCTGATTTGACACACGATTGAACACAAAGGTTTGCTTACACACACGATTGAAGAAAGTAAGAGTGTCAATCGACCGCCTAGCTTCTATCCTTGAATCGAAATCTTGATTTTATGGCATCATTTGATAATGTTCTTATTTAATTTATATTCAGTAATAATAGAAATAATTTTTTATGTTTCTGAGAATAAAAATGGATTGTTGGGTGTTTGATAAACTTATTTCTTAAAATGAATTTTTGAAATCCGATCATCTTTTTACTGTTAAAGAAGGCAACCTTTGGTGACTTTTCTTTCACTGGTTTTGGGATTGAGGAATTTTATTGGGCATTTTACCATGATTGTCGTCCAAAGTCATTTCTAGAAACGACGAAACATGTATAACTTGTTTCGTCAATTATATTTCTAGGAATATAAATTGATATAAATTTCGACTTATATTTCTAAAAATAAGAGAAACGGAATTACTTTGTCCAACGCTATTTAGGCCGTTTCTCTGATTCTAAGAATAAGAAAATGTAAAAACAGCTTAAACGGAACGTTGTCAAACGTTGCCTAAGTATCGGTATTTGATTTCTTGTATTGGGGTCCGTATCGGTGGTAAGTGTCCAATCCTGATGCTTGGTTAATATTGTATCGGTTAAATGGTACGGATTAGGGGTAAAAAAGTAAAAAAAATATAATTTTAAGGTAAATCAAAGGTATTTCTATCCGGGAGATTCGATACGGATCCATTCTGATATCATAATGGTTTTGAGGATGATTGATACCCGTTTCGATACTATATTCTCAAACCATGATCATGACATATCTACTTAAGGAATGAATCAATCTTAGTCAATTTTATGTCGAGCTCTGAATTGAATTATAAGAATCAAGAGACTCCAATAGAATCCAACATGATACCTTCTGATAGGGTGGTAGAGTGGGCTTCACTAAAGATGTTAAATGGTTTTATTTCGATGTAAATGGTTTGCTCTGATTTGGTGCAAGACTTTTTTGATAAATTCAAAGTCAAACTATTTAATAAATGGTTTGAACAGTTTTAATTTAAATGGTTAGGTTTCGATTTAAATGTTTTTATTATGTTCTTTTTCCTTTTTATTCAAACTGTTTTTTTTTTTTCTCTCCTTTAAATTTTTATTGAAATGGAATTTTTTTGGGTAGAATATTAAAATGGATGTAAACTTAACATTGAACTGATTTTTTTTTATTATATATTTTCTTTTAATAATTGTAAGATTATAATTTTTTTCACTTCATTTTTTAGTGGATTTATTTATCCTGACTATGAATGACGTAACTTACTATGTATATATTAATCAGTTTTAAACAGTTTATTATTGGTTTAAATAAGTACATTCGATTAATTTAAACCGTTTAATTAAATAATCTCAGTTTTAAAACTAAAATTGAATCATTTATTAAACAGTTTTACGATTTTCGATGTAAATGACTCCGTTCAATTTTGATAAACTACTTTGATTTGACTTTATCACCTGTAATTTTTACGCAGTTGTTCTCAAGGGCTACTCATCGATTACTCAATTCCCATAAATTTAGAGGCAATATGCGTTACATACATGAGGAAATAAAGATTAACCCTTTTGAAGATTAAGACAAAATGTCTTTAGGTCTAAGATCTTGTGTGGCCTTAGTCTCAAACAAACATGGGTGTCACAATAATTTCGTAATGGTCCCTCTTATCCTTCCTTTAAAGGATAAATTAAATTAGGTGCGATGAATCTTGATTGGATCATGGATTGTTGCAAACAGGCTGTTTAGTGTGTACGTAGTAGGCCAGAGGATTATCTGATCTTATCTGAAATCCTCTTAAACAACTTCTTCGATTTTGTTTCAAGGTAAGATATGGACCATGCAACCACCAAATTCTAATCTCACTTTTGCCTTTTTCTAATTTTAATGTTTTGGTCTAAAAGGCCCATAAGCGCACTCAATTATGTTGACAAAAGTGAATTGTAATTGGAACTGGAACTGATTGAAATCAATCAAAACTGATTAATTATTAATGGAACTGTTCTGTTCTTAACCAGTAGAAAGTTTAATATTTTATAGAACTATTTAGATTCTTCAGTCATGTATCTCTCTTGGTTTCATGCTAAAGTGGCCCATAGAGTCCATATGTTTTATATTTCATACATTGTTTTATAATACCATAGACTGTTTATAAGGCTCATATATGAGCTAGAAAAAATTCTTTCCTGGGGATTAATTGATTAGTGATATACATAAAATAACCTATTTATGGATGTTCGACACTTGGAAAAAGCCCAGTCAAAGGGGGAGAGAGCCGGTCCAAGTTGGAGTGACCTGTTAGATTAATCCCTTGTATTATTATTCTCTTTGTCCTAAATTCTTATTACCGTTGTTGCATGTACTAATTTAAGCATCAGAGAGTCCCCCTCGAAATCTACTATGAATATCTCTTTTTCCATCTCTAGTGTACAAACCATACATATCACAGTGATCCAAATTTCAAGCAACAAATAATGCTTCTCTCTGGAATGATTAAAAACTAAAACGAGTAGGAAATTGGAACCAAACTATCCCATTATTAAGTGATATTGATTCTTAATTGATTAATTGACCTGGACAGTTCTAGCCCAAGATGAAACTTAATTACAATCTGTCCCAATTAACTGGAACCATCCCAAACTTCCCAATTGACAACAACGCCCTTAGGCTTAATAAGTTGACGGGGATATGTTTCATTTCATCGGAGAAGATGGCAAAAGCCCACAAGAAATGAGCCAACCTTTTGATGGGACCCATAAACGTCCAAAAACATATCTTTTCAGTTCTCACCCAACCTTGTACCCTTTTGTAGGCTTTGGACTTTGGACTTTGGACTTTGGACCCGTGAGCGTGAAATGGCCCACCAATTCTTTACCTATATATAGGAGCCTAGAAAGTAAGAATAGCCTCTAGCCAAAACGGAACACTTGAAAGTCTAGACTGGGCCATTCTTTACCTATGTATAGGAGCCTAGAAAGTAAGAATAGCCTCTAGCCAAAACGGAACACTTGAAAGTCTAGACTCTCTCTCTCTCTCTCTCTCTCTCTCTCTCTCTATATTTGGGCCTCACTTAGACCAGATGGTTTAAGTTGGTTCAAAAGTGACCACAACTGTGGGCACTAAGACAGGCTATAGTGCTCATCGCACGGCTCTTGTCCATAACTATTTGGGAGAATGCCACATGGTGAAGTGATGATCCAACCGTTCTTGACGTTTTGTTCTCTGAAGCTCTGTCAATGTCTTTTTTTCTTCACGTCTTTTTCAAACCGTTGAATCATCATGTCACCATGTGGTACTCGTCTAAGTAACTATGAGACTTGGATGATGGACAATAAGGAGAGAAGCCGAATCCTTTAGACTCTACAAATGAAGAATAGATGGTCCATTTTAGGCCATTTGGAAATTATAGAAGTGGTGTATTAAGGAGGCCCTGACAATGTGGGGATAAAGTGACCCTGTTAAGGTAATATAAAATGCAAAAGCCTCATGACCAATTGTCACTCATTTTAACTTAGAAAATGAAAGTCATTTCCCCTATGGTAGGGTGTCTGGGCCATGTTGGGCCTTTAGCCCGTCGTCCCTTTTGTCATTGCCCCACAATTCTCGAAAAAAATCCTCTGCCACGGGTGCCGCAAGCATCCAATGATCAACACGGTATCAAGGTGTGTACCGATGTCATTTTGACCGTCGGATATTCACTGCGTGGCAGAAGATGTGAACCCAATTCCACAAACCTAAAGTACCCAAAACTCATTGGATGCTTCTACCCAAGTTCCACCTCTTTATTCCCCCGTCAGATTCAGATTCAGATCCCGAGAAAGGGTATCTGAACCCAAATAAGACATAATAAGAGCCAACGTCACATCCACATCCACAGCTTGACTTAGTCATTGTTTCACATCTCTCAATCATTTTTTCAAAGCTGTAATTAGGTATGTAGAATATGTAGTATTCAATTTGATTTGTATCCACATTCGAATAGCTTTCAATTGCATTTAAATAAGTTTTTGAAATTTGATTTTGTTGTAAATTGGGATTGATGTCGTCTCACTATTTGTGTTGAACAATAGAGAATTAGAGAAGAAAATTATTCAAGAAGATGAAAAGGTGAATGTTTGAATCCTTAATCTCCTTCAATTCTCCATCTACCAATTTTTGTCCAATTTTTTGCTTATGAATGACATGTGTCCACATATAAATTCCATTTTCAAACCCTCTTTTGACCAAACAATCGATCATTCTATCAAATAACATTCAGATCTGACCCGATTCTACCCAATCCATCGGCATTTGGCCTAGTGTTGACATTGAATTGCCATATTTGAAATCATATATATGTTATCATGATTTTTTTTAATTCAATTTTTTTTGTTGTAACCAATTTTAATCTATCATAGTTTGGTAAGAGTATTTTTTTTTTATATTATAAAATCTAATTAATTACAATTTTATTATCGAACTAAAATGGATTAGATAAGATAGTACCTAGTTTGAAATTGAAATACCTGTATATGCATCCAATCAGCTTTTAAACAAATTTAGATAGTTTTTTGAGACGTTATTGTTGGATAAGAATTCTCCTAATACAAATAGAATATAGATTTTTTGCTATCTATTTACATATGTAGCTTTGAAATGTCAAAGTTTATACATGCTTTGATGCACTTTTCAGCTTACTCTTTGAATCATCTCAAATTATATGTAATTAACGTTTTCATGAACAGTGAATACCCGTGACTGATTCTTCTTTACTATTTCGACTCCACATTCTACCTTGTTTCCAAGTAGTTTCTGTTTTCTATTTCAGTAGAATTGAGTTGTTTTCGGATCATAGTAAATACGTGTTTAATATGTGTATTCTTGTATTGATAGCAAATCATAACATTATGCACAAAAATCTTCTGTTGTGAGACAGTGAGTGACAATAAGCATCAGATAGATAGAATGCATGTCAAGACCCTCTCAACCATTAAATTCTTATATCATTCAGAGTCAGTCGCAGAGGATTTGAGTCCTATAACTATACACATAAAGTAGACTCTAAGAGATAAGGAGACAAGGGGGAGGGGTGTGTGGTGTGGACCGTGTGGTACTGTGGTATGGTAAGTGGACAACCATAATTTAACTATTATCTGCGGCAAGTGGCAACATTCAACAAAGTACCAAAAGAAATTAGAACCCCGTAGTGGCATCTGCATTCTACAAATTTTGCAGCCTGCATTATTCCTTGCTGCCATTCCCGTACTCCTTCTTTCACGTAATACCCATAACAGTTTTTATTTTTATTTTTTGATTTTTTAAGAGGAGAAAGCTTTGTATTGAAACATGATTCTACAGAATTGAGAGTTGAGAGCATGGTTTATGATATTGGAATCGATCAGGCTTAATGTCAATATTAATCCAATTCCAACTCATGATGTGTTTGGAGTAAGTTTACGTAGTTTTCGTCCCTTGGACCTCACATATGTGAGACCTCCATACACTGAATACGAAATTAATTCAATTCTGATTTTAATCGATCCTATTGATTTGTATTAGATAGAAAGACCTCTAATTTTTAATTAATTTTTTTAATCAATTTTTTTTTAAGGCCATCTTGATAGTTGACACTGATAATAATGGGAAAAGAGGTGAGTCTCATTGTTTTAGCCACTTGAGAAAAAAAAATTTGAATTGATCCACTGATACACATTCACCTTAAGATTAAGGCACTGTTTGATAACGTTTTTGCTGTTTCTATGGCTAGAGGCAGTAGAAACATAATGTTACTAAAAAACGCAATAGTATCATCGGATGTCTAAAAGGGAAAGAGGGTTTGGTTTCCTCTTTTTAAGTTTAAATAGTTGAGAAATTTATTAGGCATGACAATCTTTTTTTTTTTTTCTCTCAAATTTGTTTCTAAAAATGATGAAACAAGTCATTGGTTTCGTCAAAGTTGTTTCTAGAATTGTAAATAGACATAAATTTTGATTTATGTTTATAAATACAGGTGAAACAGAATAACTTTATCAAAAACTTTTTTGATAAAATTAAAAAAAAATAAAAAAAAACTCTTTTACTATATTGTAATGACCGTCTACTGTAATGCACAGTCTACCGTCGCTATTTAGATCTAATGAGAAAAATATTCCAAAATTTTCCCTTACAAGTAGAAACAATGAACTTTTCTATTTCCAAAATTTTTTGATTATTTACATTTTACAACAGAGTAAAGAACACATCCAGCTAGGCAGGCTAGGGTTGGGCTAGGTAGCCACCCATGACCCACCCAAGTTCCAACCATTCCCCCGAGCTGAGCTGTTTCTCTCTTTCCCTCTACTACTCTTTAATGGCACCTAACTTTGACGTAAAATTACGTCCCTTGCCACTACCACAAACCCCTACCCTGGGTCTTCTCCTCCTCTCCTCCACCACCACCAACTCCTCATCACCTCCCCAAGTACTCGACGGCTTCACCGCTCGCTTCCCTGAAAACACTGCCGGCACTACCCCCTTCCGGCTAAATCCACACTTATTCTTACCTCCGCTACTCCTACTAAGAGCCAAACTAGCCTTAACCGCTAATGCCGCCATCTCCTCAGCCTGAAGAGGATACTTCAACCTACTCAACGGTAACACGAAATAGAGCTGACCCGGCTGCAACACCTCCTCTTCATTGATTGCCGATACGAAATCATCGAAATCCATCTCGTCGGAGTTGCAGATAAAACAAGATGGATTCTTCTGTAGCACTTCCGATACTTTAACTGGGTAAGGGAACTCTTGAAGTTGTCCGTCTTGAAGGATTAGTTTCGCCGTCGCCACCGATGTGGTGGCTTCGCAAGAACCGCAAATGCCCATTTCTCTTACTTTCCGATACGTTACGGGGGAAACGTAAATGCTGAGTTACTTGCAGAGGAAGGAGGAAGGAAGTAATGAGTGAGATGAGATTCGGATGAGGGTATGGTGCTATTGCTTATTTATGAGGGAGAGGAAAGGGGAGACGATCACGCAATCAGCTCTATTTTATATTCTACATATAAGATTTTGTCGTTTGTTACTTTTTTTGAGGTTAAAGTTTCTTTCTTTATTTTTTATTTTTTATTTTAATTTATGAATAGCGATAGAGGAAAGGCGAGCTTGCCAACCTGTAATTCGTTGGTGACAGGTTGTATGAGCACTGTAGCATAGTCTTCTCGGAAACAGCTCAGGTTTTCAAGGAGAAAAATTATGCACGTTGGGACTTTGTTTTCACCCCCTACCACTTGGATCGACACTCACCCTCTACAACTAGGGATCAACCGGTCGGACCATGGTCTAAGTATCGGGCGATTCGTATCGGTTTTGCATGTTCTCAGTACTATTATTACTTGGCCAACAGTGAATTGGTTGAACAGTACGAACCAGGGATAAAACAAAAAAAAAAAAAAAAAAAGGAGGAATTTCTGTTTGATACAAGTAATCATATCAATTCATGTCCATATGTATCAGTTTCCTGGATGGTTAATACCTGATCAGATACTATGCACCAAAACCATGGATGAGCGTAGTTAGTTTTCGACAAGCTTGTTTAAGTAATCGGGCTTCGTAAGTAACGACATTGACACATTTCGATTTGGTTGACCAGATTTCAGTCCATAATTGGGTCGAAGGTAATCAATTGGTTAATTGACGAATTGGGCTATAAGAGATCATTAAATGAAAAATATCCTAACCAAGATATAATCATGCTAAATAGGCTTAAACATGCTACACATAGTCAATTACAATGTTCAGTCAGTCCCAACTGGGCAACTGTCAGGCCACTACCTTACACCAAGACCAATTGATTAGTAATTTGTTAATATTTTAGCCTAACACGTTTATTGATAGTTCAGGCTAGCCTTGGACTTCAAATGATCGGTCCAAGTAGAGCATATTGATATAGGCCAATTTTTCACACCTCTAACTACAACACCTTGATGACCGAAGGCTACATAGACAAAAGCGTGTGAGCTAAAATATATCATTGATAAGGGAGCTTATACTATTACAGGACGAATGTTCAGTACCGATTCTTACAATACTATTCTGAGAGTCGATAAGTTAATTAATGTGGCCGAATGTCTATTTGTCGAGCTGTCCACCCAAGCCAAAGGTATTTTTTTTTTTTATTCTTAAAAGGTTCTAGTCATCTATTGCTTCTTCATGCATTTCTTTAGACAAAGACTGGATTTTCTTCTTCTCGGAAGGTAAATTAATATTTCTCAAAACATAAGAGTGTGAATTCAAATACATGTTCAAATTGAAATTGAGATACTAGTGCAAGTTTTTCCTTCTAAATCAAATTAATATCTGAAAGAGTTTGCCCCCAGAAGCTACGAGTAGAACATATGATAGAGAAATCAAATCTTAAGTAAAATAAGTAACAGATCTTCGATTTTTTCAATAAAATCATCAGATAATAAAAGCTCAAGATGATTTGTCTTTTCCCTTCAGGTTTATTTAATATAGAACCAGAGTGAATATGATCAGCGCGATCAAAGGGTAGAGAGACCCTGCCCCCCACCTCCTTGAGTGGCCCATGAACGGATTAAGGGGGACCAGCACCAGGTAATAAAAAATCAAATAGGACACATGGTTTAATAAAAAGCAGAGAGGTCTATGTTATGGGCTTCACGTGCACCCCCAGCACCCTACCCCTTGCTTTCCTTACGAGGAAGCTTCAACCTTGCGTTCCATGGTGGTGTGGTGCGGGGAACTGGAGAGTAAAGACCTGAAAAAGGTCACAAAACGCCAAACTCCCAAATCCATGAAGCTTCATCACTTCATCGTATTTTGAATAGAAAATTGCCAAATGTATCTATATATTTCTATCCTATGCTTCTTGGCATACTATAATTGTTGAACAATGTAGTGTCTTGGAAATCTAAAGTGGTCGCATGAGAGATAATAATCGTTAGATTGGAATAAGGACATTGACGTCGGGATGCCCTCCTCGTGATCACCATCCGCATAGAAACGTACAGAGATATCACCATAAAGAAGAGGAAAACGAATGAGTGGCAATAATTTTGTTGGTTGACTGAACTGGGTGACACATGTTATTTAGGAGAGGAAGGTCGAAGACGTGGCGTGTTGACGGGTGTCGCAATTAGTTTCGGTGTAGTCCTTGAAGAGAAACACGTGGATGGAAAGCGGGTATGAATGTATGATATGTAGAATAAAGGGCAGTTGAGAACAGACCATGGCGCAGACCCCACCACCCACCCACCCGACAAGTCTGGAGGGAAAATTATTGGTAAAATTTAAAGTACCTATAACTGGGTTTGGTTTTACCAAATTATCTATATAATCACCTTATAAAAATAAATAAACAAATAAAAGACCTCCTTAGTGAGTATGGGGTCTTTTAGCACCATAATTCAACAATTGTTTCAGGTAGTTGTTAAAAAAGTGGAATGTCTACTTTTAATAAAGGATGAAGCAATCGTTTCGTTCCACTTTATATCTAATCGTAGGCCCTTTGTATCAAAAAGCAAAGATGATCATTTGCCTTTCGAGTTTATTTTTTTCTTGATTTTCTTATAAAAGATAAAAATTTAAATTTATCCAAAAGCGTGACCTATGCAAATGTCAGACCCTGAAATCAACTTAGAATTGACTTTTGAATATCCTTCGAAAAGGAGGGGATCTCTAAAGACCTAAGTGAAGGAAGCAGAAAGCTCATTTTGAAATGGCATGAGCCACAACATTCTCAGACCCAATTACATGAATAAAGGAGAGCAAAACTCAAAAAAACTCTGAAGGAGTTGAATGTCCCCCACAACGGCTGCAATCTCTGAAGGCTAAGAATAAAAGGCTTAGAAACACATTGGATCAGCACCTGGCCATTACCGTGCAAAATTGCACAGCCCAAACCATCCTTATTGAGGGCCAAGACAGATTGGGGAGGAGATGATCAATTGCCACCAAAATAAGTTTCCTCCTAACATCCAAAATATAGCACCCAAGACCCATCGTGAGAGATAAAGGTTTCATATGAACATGTTCCAACATAATCGAGTAAAAAAAAATTATCACATTTAATTTGCATGAGACAATATTGATCAAGTGAGAGAATGTAAGCTGATGTGGTCGATATTGCCAGATCAACAATAACTGCAAGTACCAAAGAGACTTACGGTTACATGATGAAGGCGGTCACTGAGGATGGAGTTAAAAGAAGTTTTTGGACTCTAATTTTGGATAATTAAGTAAAGGTTTTCATCTCACCCCTTACAACCTGAGAGAACTTGAAACCCAAGGTTTTCTAGCATTTGCCATTAGGGATGTAAACGATTTGAATTCGACTTGGATAGGACAATTCTATTTTCAAATCCATTCACAAATTTAATATTCAAATTTTAATCGTTTATCCATTAGAATATGAAAATTACTTCTGATTCCAAATTCAATCACTAATCGGATAATCTGGTTATTATCCGATTTGGTGGATATATAATAAATTGTAATTAAAAACTGATATATGTCATATTCACCATTCACGTCCCATTCATCGTTTATGTATCCATATATTTGATTAATATATTAACATTGTCATGACAAATAGGTTGAATATCTTAATGGTTAAATGCTTCAATCATTCCATAGTTTCATTAAAATCCAATAAGGTCACTTAATCAGTTAGACAGATGAGGACATATATATTTGGATATTTTATTATCATCAAATAGTTAAATGAAGTGGATAATAATTAGTCGAAATTGGGATTATTGTATTCGTATCCGAATAGTTATGATGGACTAGAATAGTTTCCCAATATTGATATTTTGGATACAGATTTTCGACTATCCAATTAGATCCCTATTAGCCGGATAGGCTTATGAGAGCAGGATAAACCCGAATGAAGATAAGTACCCAAATTTGATTTTCCGAATTATTAGAGAAATTGATTTTATTCAGGACATAATCAACATGAATCTTTCTTTCTGTTGTTTCTATTTTACTCGCTATAACAATTGACTCTTTCAACTGCCAAGTGTAACTTTCATTATTGGAGCGAGGGAAAAGTAAGTTGTGAACCTAGCTAGTGTGTCTAGGACGTGGCTGGTTGGTTAATGTTGCAGCAAGAAATCGTCCTAGGATGTTTCCATGTCCTGCATAAAGAAACACACACAAGAGAGTGAGTGTTGGGCTAATCCAGCAGGGGACTCTCCGATGTCTAATTTAGATCTCTCTCCAAATAGATAATTCCAGTAAGAACGGAAAAAGATCGATCCTCTGAAAAGAGGTTCACTTGGGTATTTATAGTTGAAAAATGGTGAGCATCGAGTGAGAGTCCTACTTTGTAGCTTCCTAATGTTGGTAGGAGTTTGAATATAACAAGAGTTGTAACGGGAAAGTGAATATATAGAATATCCCAGCTATGAAAACTCCAACGTATTGACCATATCTCGGGGGACATTGTGAGATATCCTTCCTTTTGGGGATGATTCGATTTTCCGTTGATAGTCATTTTCAAACTAGGATTAGTCTATATCCTGTGGCTCACGTGCTAGGCTTGGTAAGCCCTTTTGGGAGTATTTTGGTGAGGAAAACCCGCTGGATTCTCAGGCCGACTGACCTGAGTCGAGTGGTCTGATTGCTGAACTATGTATCCCAAGCGACGGGTTGCACGTGTCACTTTCCGCCCAGCTAGTGAATGCTTTGGACCTACTGTTCAGTTAAGGAACTAATGCAGTTGGACTTATTTAGTGATTCGGATAGCCGAGTAGTAAAACATTCGTGTAATGCCCTCCTTACGTTGGTGCTTGCTTAGCTGTTCGGCTGTCAAAGTCCCTTTTGGTAAAGTAGTCAGCTGGTCTGCTTCTAGTCTGGATGTCTACTTTAAACTGGATGGGCGGCATTGTTGGGCCTAGGCTGTTCGTCTGGGCCTGTATTAGAACTTTCCAGGTTCTGAGCTTGCTACCTGCTCGGTTCATTCGGTACGCCCTTGACGGTTGCATATTTTTGCCTAACAGTTAATAACTTAGTCAATTATTATTAGATGTAAGATAAAGTTTTCTTTAACCAGATGGTGAAGTTTATCGCCCAATCTTAGGGTCCATGGTTTCTGAACCTCCTGAAAATACTCCCTCATAATATTCTGTGATCCTGATCAATCCATTCATTGTGGGTGCAGGTTAACTCGATCCTTTAATTTTTATACAGATTTGTTTTGGCTGTATTTGTCAAATTCAATTCATGAGTTGAGTTGTTTTGTAGCGATGGCTTGACCACGACTCTTTATCGACTCTCTTATCATATGTAATTGTCCCTACTATTGCAATTTTCGTAGAAGATGGGATTTGTGTTTCTATGCTTTCCATCATGGACCTTTCTTTTCTTTGTTTGGTTCTGAATTGTGTGATTAGATTGTTAATTGTGACTTCCTAGGCATTAATAATTGAGGAAGCACAGCCCACTTTATTAGAGTAGCTCCATTCCTCCCCCAAAACACCCCCCCCAATGATCAAATAATCGGTATCAGATCGGCCACATTGTATTGATATGAGCAGAGGCCGATTTAGATCAGTATCGACACCCACCAATCCTGATTTCTGGCAAACTCCATATCGCTGCATAGATTCAGAGCAAGGGTAAAGCTAAAAAATGATTTATAAGAAAAAACAGGGATAAAATAATCCGATCCCACTGATACGTGCTGATCCGGCATTGGTATCGGATCTGCTACTGTGAACTTAAACCAAGACCAGGTACAATCCTTTGCTTGAACAGAGAGGCATTACTTTGGGCCAGAATTTGTGATTATTAAGGGGTCGGTTGCAATGCATGGGCTTGGACTTTGCCCTTTTTTTGTGAAGCCAACATATCTGTGGTCTAGTCCAAATGACCTACTGGCCAACACATAAAAAAGTAGGGCAGAATTTGTAATGTATTGGCCAAGGAGGCAAGGACACGGAAATCATAAGTAGGCCCAGTTCATCCTACAAGTTCTTGGGCTCTGGCACTGCCTTGAAAACTGAATTATGAAAGAGCAGTTGGGCTGCCTAGGAATCATAAAAGGTAAAATGAACCAAAATATTCCGATTGAAGAGAGATGTTGGTCGTTGCATCAAAGCAGATACCCCCATAAGCACGAATCAATGGGAAATAGGGAAAAAGAAGTCTAGAAAACAGCACGGGTCTTACAGGAAGAGATGAAGTGACCTCTCTGTTCCTAATGGAAAACGGAAATCTCATCACTATTTATACTTAAAGAGAGAGAGATCATAACCCATGGAACAAGAATTTTTTTAATTTTAGTTTGGTTCAGTTTTTGGGTCAAGTTGAATAGCGGTTTAATAAGTCGAACCCATATTTAAGTTTCCATTGAGTTATATGGGTCATGGGCTAAGTAATTTTGATTTTTCTATTGTAAAATGTAGATTCTAGAAGTCCAAATATTGGAGATTTAAGATTATATAAGATTAAGTAGTGTTAGATCAAACACCAAGAAACACGAATAAAGAAAGACAATAGATCCGTACGACACAGAGATTTAACGAGGTTCACACACCAGGGTGGTGTGCTACGTCCTCGGGCGAAGAAGAAGATGATTCACTATGCAGAAGAAAGATTACACCCTAACAGCGGCGAGGAAGAACTCGCCCTGAAACCCTAGCTTCGTGAAAACCCTAGAATACAATGACTCTCAACAAGCAACAGTACATTATATATATACTCCAAATAGCGGTTCGACCCATCGGGTCGCGGTCGATCCGGTCGAACCATACCGCGGGGGCGTAGCCCCCGCACCCCCATACGAGATCAGTGATGGGCTCCGAGCTTGGGCCTATCGGCCCAAGCCCTCTGCTTCCATCACAGATCTCAGAAAATTTTCCATTCGGGTCGCCACCAAAATATGTCGGATCGGGTCAATCTTCAAAACGGGTCAAGAATTCGAGACAAACTTAACAAGTAGTTAGTTTCTAAAGTATTGATGCATAAATAGAACTTTAAAAAGGTTTACTACAAGCCAAGAATATACATATGTTGCCCATGAGTTTCAAGTTCAGTATAAAAAAGAAATGGACTAGAATAATTCCATATATGAAAGATGACATACACCTATCATGGTATCAGAACAAAGGGCTCGAACCTTTTAGGAGTACTTTTCCTCTTCCTCCAGGTGGACTGTTAGATTTCATAGCAACAGTAGGTATGATAGACGAAGACCGAAGACCGAGACTTTTCTTTAAGTCTCTTGGAACTTCTAGTCTCTATGGTGTCACTCCTATTGCCATTCTCACCTTCATTTGGTATCTCTTCAGGAATTTTTACATTCAATAGGCAGAAAAGAAACTTCTTGCAGGTGAAAGAGCAGAACCTGGAACTGGAATTGCCTTGAAGCAGTTCCACATCGCAACATTCACACCTATTTTCCTTTTTATCATTAATCCTCCCCCCGCTCTCTTGCCCATTGTGTTGGTTGTTGTTGTTGCGGTCCACTATTGTTATGTTTGTCTCGAATTCTTGACCTATTTTAAAGATTGACTCGTTCCGACATATTTTGGTGACGACCCGCGACTTGAAAGTTGGAATATATAATGTACTGTTGTCATGTTGATAAAATTATTGTAATTTGGGGATTTTTTGAGCTAGGGTTTCAGGACGAGTTTTCTCGCCATTGCTTGGGTGTAATCTCTTTTCTACATAGTGAAATATCTTCTTTGCCTGAGGATGTAGCACACCACACTAGTGTGTGAACCTCGTTAAATCTCTATGTTATATGGATCTATTGTCTGTTTATTTTCATATTTTCTTGGTGTTTGATCTAACAACTATATGTATCGAATCCCGATGAAATGTACTCTTTTGAATCTATCATATTGAGAAGGATAAGAATTTCTCACGAAATGCAATGTAGTAAATAATGAATCTTAATCCTAATTCAATAGTATAGCTTGAAATTGAATCAGGGATACAAAGAAGTACTTATGCTATATCATGTCTAAACAGTAAACTAGGACATCTACATTTTATTAATCTCAAATAGGACACCCACAAATCCCACTATTTATTTTTTATTTTTATTTTATTTATTTATTTATTGCACGAAAGATCCTCAAGGAGGGGATTCATTAATCACATTGGGGAAAAAAAAAAAAAAGAAACTACAATGCTTAGGAGATCATCCAGAAAGTAGTGGCTCTACATACCCAAGTGAGGGTAAAGGCTCTACATACCCAAGTGAGGGTAAAGTAAGGGCCATATACAAATAGCATGGGCATGAATAGTCTCATCTCTATTAATAAAGCAACAAACAAAAACCTCAAGGGACGAAAGAAGGCATATGATAGAATTTTACACTCTACCAATGGAATTATGGAATGAATTATCTTGTTATTTATTTATTTGGAGTAAAGGCTTGTGGGCACATAGACTTTCAAACCATTAGCAAGGCGCAACTATCAGGCTAACCTAGTGCTTGCGAATGAATTATCTTGGCTACTTATGCTAAGTATAATTTTCCTTGAATTAAAGGGAAAACAACTTCAGACTTGGATCCTCTCCAATTTCCCAGTGCATTCAATGAAACTATTGAACAACTGATAGCACTCAAGCACATCTCTGACCATCGGATATGCTTTGGATGCATTGGTGCACTTGAGAGGATCTGATTCTTATAAAATGGGGGTAATTAAGATTGCATATATTATGACCATCCCCATACCTTGCATTGGAAGGAGCCTAATGCATTTGGAACATCCTCTTTTTTTTTTTTTTTTTAATGTCATTAATGTGAAATATCTCAAACTATAGATTAAGTAATACAACAAGTGAAATATCTCAAATTATCATTAAGTAATAAAACAACAACAACAACAAAACATATCGCAACCCAATGGGATCAGCAACATGGATCTGTGCAAGAACAAAAAGGAAAAGTAAAAGGGAAAGAAAGCCAGAACACAACAATAATACCTTTTTTATTTTTTCGGTAAATAACAACAATAGAACATGCATACATGAAAAAGAATATAGTAGGGAGAGTAGGAAAGGATGAGAAACCTCAAATTTATTAATAAAAAATAATAGGGAGAGTAGGAAAGGATGAGAATTCTCACGTTTATTAATAAAAAAAAAATAAAAAAAAATAGAGAGAATAGGAAACGATGAGAAACCTCAAGTTTATTGGTCTTGGAACTCGTAAGCTACTTCTTTTTTCCCTTGGACTGATGAAGTATTGATTGCATCAAATTGTTATGGTTGGACAAGACTCAAGGTTAAATCCCTACTTTGATTTCCACATATAAATTAATCGAAAGTGTAAATTGGCATGATGTTCTTGTTAAACTTCTCCATCGAAAAAGAAACTCTAACATGATCAAACTATATCACATATCTAGTGTGTTTTATTTTGAAATCTTACCTTGGAGATGGATCGATTTTGAAAATCTCTACGATTCGAGGCGTTCATTTTCATAAGAAGTTCTTTCTCTCTCTGATCTCCGCTTAAAAATTGATGAAACTTGCAAATTGGCAAGTTGTTTTTGCTAAACATTTCTGTCCAAAAAGAAAAATTAACATGATAAGACTGTATCACATACCTATTGTGTTTTGTTTTGCAATCGTACCTTAGAGAGGAATTGATGGTGGAGATCTTTGGGGACAAACTAACGACGGAAATCGCTACAATTTGCTGCATACATTTCCACGTGAAAGTTCTCTCTCTCTCTCTCTCTCTCTCTCTCTCTCTCTATATATATATATATATATATATATATACATTACACATTATTTAATGGCATTTTTTATTAGTTTTGTTTAGGTACTTATTTTTTATGATTAATGTAAAGTCCCAAGGGTACTATTTGGGAAAATATTTTTCTTTGGGACTAATATTAAGATTTATATAGAAATAATATTTTATAGGAAGGGAAAATTTGCCTTGAATGCTCAAGAACTTGAGAATCATTATGGATCAAGTACCACAAATAAAATTTGGATTATCAATCGGTCATGTTGGGCCAATCTTGATCGGGCTTAGTCAAACTTGTACTCTTACACTGTGACTTACCTATTTAAGGAATGAAGCGGTCTTGATCAAGTTCCAAGTTTTAATCGGACTTCTACTAATTAGGCTAATCGGACTTTAAACGGGCTAACGCACCATTAAAACCTTAAAAGGATTTTAATTATCTTAGATTTAGAAATTTTAATATATTTATTAAATCATTAATTTTTTTCAAAAAAAAAAATTTACACTTAATTATATTTTTCAATAATTGATAAAAATATTGATATATATCTTATTCTACAACAAAAACAAAAACAAAAGACAAACAAAAAAAACAAAAAAAACAAAAAACAAAAAACAAAAAACAAAAAACAAAAAACAAAAAACAAAAAACAAAAAACAAAAGGAAAAACAAAATATACATATAAACATTCAGGTTGAATTGGGCTTATAATCGGTCGGGCTGGTCAGGGCACCCGTTGGGCTTATACTGTGCATTGGGAACGACCGATTAAAAATGGAAAGGGCATGAGCTCGACATTAATTAATTGGGCCAATCTTGACCGGTCTTTAATCAAGCAGGGCTGGTTGGGCTAGGCCTCAAATTGACACACCTAACTAAAATAGTGTTTAGAAGGCCTTTTAGAAAATAATTAATGCTAAAAAAATTTTAAACTTTATCTCAAAAGGAAGATAATTAGAAAAATGTGTTTTTCTTTGCAAGGGACACATTAAAAATGACTAGAATAAGTTCATTGCAGATACAAAGTTGTTAATTGAATCAATTAAGTTTCATCTTTGATATTTATCAAAAGAAAAATACTATATGTTCCAATATCGTCTCTCTCTCTCTCTCTCTCACTCACACGTACACACATGCACACCCACGCACATACTAGATTGGGATCTAATGGTGTTCAATTCAAAAGCCTAAGCTTCATGATGGAGAGGCCCTTACTAGGGTCACAAGCCCAAAAGTAGGACTAAAACCTACCCATGGAGCTGGACTCACTGCATGAAGACGTATTTTGAAATTCTTCTCTTCTTTCTCAATCTTAAAACACCTCTCAAGTTTATCATGTAAAATCAATGGAACTACAAGAAATAAAACAACTCAAATGGAAAACTTCAACTTCAAAGCCATGTATTATTTAAGTATCTATACATGTTCCTGTATACAAGTATGCTTATTAATCATAAGTCTTTACTACATTGTTTCAATCTAAGGTCATTAAGACCCCAAATTATTCATTAAAGCAATTTTGTTTATTCCATTTGTTTAGGGTTCCTTTTTATTTATTTATTTATTTAAGGAAACAAAACCATTTTAACAAGTAGAGCAAGAAAAATGCATTTGAGGGTGGACTTTAGTGCAACGGTAAGGTTATTCCATTGTTACTAAGCAGTCATAAATTTGAGTAAGAAAATAGCCTCTCTACAAAGCGGGGATAAGGCTTTGACCCTCCTCAGGCCCCGCAGTATACACCCAATGAAAAGCAAGACTAGTACATAGGGGTGTCAATGGGCCAGGTTGGGATGGGTTTTTTAAAACCCAGCCCAACCCTAAGGTCTCTTAACTCAACCCTAAGCCCTGCCCAACCCTAGGTCAGGCTGTGATATCTCAACCAAGGCCCAACCATGTGGGTTTAGCCCAACCCAGCCTAGCCCTGGACCCTGATTGGGCCTGACTTAATCCAATCCAGCCCAGCTCAGTACTATAGGTAACTTGGTTGCTTGATCTTGATGTATTGTAGAGTCCAAAGACCAAAATTTTCATATATATGTAGATTGTGGAAAATGACAGACTTTTTGTAGACCTTTTTCTATAAGTACCTGTTTATAATTATTAAACATATTTATATTATTATAAACTTAATATATTAGGTTGAGTTAGATTGAGTTGGGTTTGGCTGAGACCTTAACCTAGGCCCAACCCAACCCAGCATCAGGCCTGAAATTCTCAACCCTAGCCCACTCTATGGCCTGAAATCTCAGCCCAGGCCCTGCTTGGGCTCAGAGTGGGTTAGTGCGGGTTCTATCTCCTATTATAACTCTCTTGGAGAGTCATTGAGTGTTTTCACTCAAGTTATAAAACCTCTCACAGGAAAAATATACAAATAAAAACACAAACCAAAATCTTTAAGGGTTAGAGTAAAAAGTTCAAAACTCACTGGTATGATTCTCAAAGCTCAAAACAAATCCCAACAGGAAGAACACGTTTGGGCATATAAGGCACATCAGGGACTCCCGGAAGTCTCTTGGGCACACGACCAAGTTAGGTATAAGGCCCAAGTCTTAAGAGCTACGAAAATCATCTTACAACAGTAGAAAAGTAAATAACATTTACAAGATAGAAACTAATTCTTTAGTCTTAATTAATCTTGATGAGAGTTCCTTGAAACTTAGACTTAAATCGTAACCAAAAACCCTTATCTATTATCAATCTTCGTACCATAACCATTCCTAGTTCACCTAAGCAGCAGCTTTTCTCTCTCCCTAATCAGCCTAGAATTTCATTATTTCAGCCCAGTCCTTGTCCTTTTTTTTTTGGTTACATATACTATTGTGCAATACCTACATTAAACAGTATTTATGCAGAGACTGTTTCAGTTCAAAAGATGGAAACATTTGATATATCTAGGGTAAGAGAACCCTGCCGGAAACACTAGATCAGCGGGCCAATGGGAGGACGAATAGGAACATATTCATCACATGCCAAGGGGGAGGGGGGAGTGCAATCTTTACACACCCTACATAGTCTGGCCATCTCCTACGCCAGACTGACAGGATTTTTTTTCCCCCATATATCTATATATTCAAACTCATTAATACTACTAGAAGTAATAATTAAATAAGAATAAATTAAGAAAAATAGCAGGTCGAGGCACTCATCTGAAGCTTATATGTCAAACCAAATAAGCATAATGTTGTAAGTATTTTGTGGAATGGTAGACTCCAGGTCTGTTCATGTGTCATGTTTTAGCCTAACTTGCCAAATGTCAAAATGAAGCATTGAAAAATCTGAGACTATCAAAAATTTTGGTTGGCAATCAAGAGGGTCCTTCAACATGCATGTGAGGTTATGATATTATGGATTGAGCTTCTAGTTCATTGGCAGGGAGCTAAGCAGTTGGGCTCTCATGTTAACCCGGCCAAGGAAAGACGTTGGTTTGACACTCTCATTCCCCATCTCTTTAAAAAGAAAATAGTAATACTAGCAGTAGTTGTTGTAGTATTGTAATAAGTATTACCAAGTCTCCCAATGGGCCCCTTGCTAGCCTCTCGTGTCCCTTGTCTGGCCTCCTTGTAGACCTTCTGTGGCCCCTTAGTTGCCTGGCCTAGTGGCCTTATTGAAAAAGTTTTAACCTTACTTTCTCCTTGTGCATGCTATTTATGCATGCTTAATATTTCGGGCTTGGGCTGGTGTATTGAGTTGGGCTGCTATCAGCTTGAGCTAGTCCCCTAAAAGTTTGGGCTTAAGCCAGCGCGAGACAATTCCGATAATTTCAAGGCCACGATTATTAGGCCTTAGGCGGACCAAGTCAGACCTACATGTCTACTAGCATTTGTGTGTGCAGTGTGCCTTCACATACCCTTGTCAAATGTGTTATATATCTGGGTTCATTCATTATATTTTTCACCATATTTCTAATATGAGAGAGGATGGTTTAAAAAGAGATTTGAGAGAATACACGCCCACCTTGTAATGTGAGGACCTCTTAGATCAACATCAATGATGAGAATCTTATGAAATGATACAATTGATTGTCCACTATGCAAGACTTTGGTAATGATATGATTGGATACATACAACATATGAGTACTCACACATATATTCTCAGATTCTCTTTTACATGATAAAGTCTGTCTAGATCAATCCTTTGTAGCAAAAATTTAAAAGTAAATGTGAGTGAAAGATTCCATTGAATCAAATTTGATTCATCGATCTAAGAAATAGCAAGAATTCCTAATCTCTCTCAATTCGAAGATCTAGGATTTGAATTGATGTCTTTTCATTGATAGGGTTCAAAAAAAAAATTTTTGTCTGTCTGTGAATCATCTCATAAAAAGTAGTGTAATAAAGCATCAATTCAATTTCGATTCGTCCATAACCATAATTAGATGAATCTGGAAAATAGGAAAAAAAAAAAAGATGGATTTAGCCTATAGGCTAGAGGGGATTGACTCAGGAACAAATTTCATTAGGAACTCCATTGCAAAGTTCAGGCCTAACCCAGCAAAAACCCCATTCTTAGACTCAACTAAAATGTTGTAGCATTGATTGAGAGAAGCCGCTCTACACATATTTTATTGATTCATCCCAAAGATTTCATTTCATTGGAATTTGATTATGATGATCCCCGTTAAGTCTCCGTGGATGAATGAATAAAGCACTCAACTTGTCAACAAATCGATTAAAATAAATTAGATTAGAGTTTGCAGTTTTTTCTTCTCCAATACCTCAATGTGACATGAGTGTGAAAGAAGTTCCAAGAATCAAATTTCCTTTTAGAATGGATAAAATCACTTATTTTGGTTTTTTGATCCCATATTATAGTGTGGATGTCGAATGATGTGAAAAATCTCCCTCCATGCCATACAAACCTTAAGGCACTTACAATCACAGATAAACAAATGAAAATTATCTCATCAATTAAAATAGACTAAAGTTTTTAGCAAACTATAAACCAGACATAGTTTCCTCCCATAATTAGATAGATCTTCAAGGTTCCCTATTAGCTTCACCAAAAAAAAAAACCCATGAACATCAAGGATAATATAAACAAGCAGTCACCGGATCAATACAAAGGGGACCTTCTAGGATTTCCTTTCCTCTTCTTGACAAGTAGAGATTTTTCTTCGCTTCTTCTGGAATCACCATTCTCTGTAATGCTATCACTGCTATTGTGATTCTCATCATCTCCATCAGATACGTTGGCGTTAAAGCTCTTGCAGTAGAGAGAGCAGAATCTGTAATTGCCTTGAAGCAATTTTGCAGTACAGCATTCACACCTATTCTCGCTGCTACTATTATTCCTTCTCCCACTCCCATTGTGTTGGTTCTTGCTTTTAGGCTTAAGATATATAGCCTTTGCACCATTAATCATCACTCGTTGGATTCCAGATATGTCCAATAAGTAGTTGAGGTCCTCTATGTGAATTGAATCGCGGCGAGATGTCTTTCGAATCTGCAAAAGAACCATAAACAATGTTAAATGTGATCACCAATCTTACAACCATAGTCTTGGGTCGACTGTGAGAAGATCTAACCTGGAGAATGGAATGACCTTCATGGGTAGGCTTGCAAGACTTACAGAAAGGATTTCCCAAACAATCACTACAATAAAAATTACACCCTTTTCCAAGAGAACAGTTGCATGGTTGGAAGAAGTCATGCTGCAAAAGTTGAAATAACCATTCTTGGCCTGGGAATTTGCTTGTCCCACTGACTTCCATGTCCTTTTTATCTTCTTCCTTGTACTTCCACAATGTTCTGCTGCCAGGTAGAACGACTATGGTAAGAAGAAAAAGTTGAAATTTGAAAAAGATGAATATGAAATATCGATATAAACCATTTTGATTTGATGATTCAAGATTTCTCTCAAGGGATGGGTTTTTTTATGCCCTCCCCTTGTATATATGATACATTATCTAGCAGTATTTTTGCGATCATCATCATCACCAGCCCAAGTCAGCATTAGAGTAACTTTCTATCAAAAAAAAAAAAAGCATTAGAGTAACCCATTATATGTATATATGACAATGATGCTACTAATAATAAAGATCTTTCCTGGGAGCACATTTAAGATCCCTCAAATTGAGAAATGCAACCTTTGAGCCTGGTTTTGACTTTCTATGAACTGACTAATAATACCAACAATAAAAGAAATAATTGGTCAAGTAATAATTAGGTAGATATTTTCCAACTAGTTGCATGTACTAATTTCTTTATCATCACACACTCCAAGCTTCAGATAAGAACCCATAGGAATATCCACATGGTTAGACCCAAAATCCCAATCTCAGATAGAAGATTAAGCACATTCTTCTTCTAGGACAGACTAACACCATATCTAGATTGAACAACTTCAATGCCCAATAAATATCAAGCATACCTAAATCTGTCATTTGAAAATGTTGATTTGAAAAATACCTTAACATCCTTCATCCTAGAAGAGTCAATTTCTTTTTCCAAAATTAATAATATCATTCACATATACAACAAGAATAATCACCTTGGATCCACATCAATGAACGCAAACAAAATGATTAGAGAAGTACTATGTGAACACATAACCACCAACAACCTTATTGGATTTCTCAAACCAATCACAAGAGACCTGTTTCAACCCATAAATAGTCTTGTGGAGATGATAAATTTTTATGCATTCTCCCCGCTAAGCAACATAACCAAGAGTTGCTCTAGACATACTCCTCAAGATCATTGTTAGAAAACAGTTTGAAATCAAGTTGAATCAAAGGTCAGTAAAGATTATTGGCCAAGGATATAAATAAGGATTTCAGTATCAATATCTATCGTATCAGATGGGTGAGTTTAAGAGACATATTGTATCGCATTGTATAGGAGAGACACAAGATACACTTTAGATATGCATGACAGTGGTAGAAAAATAAAATTGCATGGATGTACTTCTTCCCTTAAATTGATGAAGTATTGATTGACTGTTATGGATGGAGCGGACTTAAGGTTAAATCCCTAATTTGATTTATGCTTATAAATTGATGGAAAGTATGAATTGGCATGATGTGCTTGCTAAAATTCTCTATCGAAAAGGAAACCATAATATGATTGAACTATCACATACCTGGTGTATTTTGTTTTGCGATCGCACTTTGGAGATGGATTGATGGCGAAAATCTCTACGATTCACGGCTTACATTTCCGCAAGAAGGTTCTCACACTCTCTCTGATTTCCGCTTAGAAATTGATGGAAAGTGTAAATCGGCAGGATGTTCTTGCTGAACTTCTTTATCGAAAAGGAAACCCTAACATGATCGACTATATCACATACTTGGTGTGCTTTGTTTTGAAATCATACCTTGGAGACAGACTGAAGGCGAAAATCTCTATGATTCATGGTATAAATTTCCACTAGAAAGTTCTCTCTCTCTCTCTCTCTCTGACACATTATATAATGATTTTCTAATCTTTAGGTTTATTTAATTGGTTCTTATTTTTTTGTCATTAATGTAAAAGAGTAGTATTTGGGTAATAAATCTAAATAATTTCTCTATTTTATGCTTTAGTCATTCTTTCTTCTTCTAGATTTTTTTATGCATTTATGTAATGAATTCCATTTGTGGGTATTATCTGTCTTCAGATTTAATATTAAGATTCATATAGAATCTTTTTAGGAAAGGAAAAATTGCACTAAATGTTCAAGAACTTGAGCATCATTATAGAGTACCACAATTGAATAGTGTTTAGAAGGCCCTTTAGAAAATGTTTAATTCTAAAACATGTAAAAACTCTCTCTCTCTCTCTCTCTCTCTCTCTCTCTCTCTCACACACACACACACACACACACACACACACACACACATGCACATATACATACACAAGATTGGGACTTGATAGTATCCAATCCAAAAGCCTAAGCTTCAGGTGAGGCCCTTTCTAGGGTCATGAGAGTAGTAGTTGCACACTACTCGACAAATAAGTCCCAATCTTGTGTGTATATATGTGAATGTGTGTGTGTGTGTGTGTGTGTGTGTGTGTGTGAGAGAGAGAGAGAGAGAGAGAGAGAGAGAGAGACCATGAGATAGTAGTTGCACACTACTTGACAAATGTAGCACTAAAACTTGGTCATGGAGCTACACTCACTGCATCATGACCTAGTTTGAAAATCTTCTCTTCTATTTCAATATTAAAACTCCTCTCTCATTTATCATGGAAAATCAATGGAACCACAAGAACTAAAACAACTAAGATCGAAAACTTTGATTCCTAAGCCATTTATCTATTAAATACCGATGCATTATCCTATATACAAATATGCTTATAAATCATGTTTCTTGACTACATTTTTTCAATCCAAGGTCATTAAAACTTAAGTTATTCATCAAAGCAATTTTGTCGGTTCTATTTGTTTAAATTTTTTTTAATAAACAAAATCCATTTTAACAAGTAGAGCTAGACTAGTGCTTTTAATTTCTTACAAAGACAGAGATGTTCTATCCCCTACTACAACTCTCTTGAAGAGTCAGTGGGTATTTTCACTCAAGTTACAAATCCTCTCAAAGGAAAAATTTACAAATACAAACACAAAGCAAATCCTTTAAAGGGTGGAGTTAACAAGTTTAAAACTCACTAGTATGATTTTAAAAGCTCAAGAACCCAAAACTAACTATTGATTGAGTGGTTAAAGGTCTTTTTAAGATAGGTCCAAAGTCTTATATTTATAGCCAAGAAGAATCGCAATAGGAATGAACATGTTTGGGCATATAAGGCACAAGTAGTAAAAAAAAATGACAATAATATAGTTCTTTTTTCATTAACTAAAAGCCCATGAGATATATCCTTCATTATTTTCATGGTATTGTTCTTCTATTTTTTATCGTCTCACTATTAATAAAAAATGGGTCCTATGTTTCAGATCATACAATTAAAAAGTTTTCATTGGAACCAAGTTTTTCCAACCCACGTTTTACTATTCCGCGGTGATCTAGGAGTGTACGATCAAGGATGCAATAGGAAATCATCTATGAAGATGTTCTGGCCACGCCTCCAACTGTATAACACTATTGTCTTTTAGTTACTATCTGATTTTTTTTTTGTTAAGGTATTTTTTCGTATTCATAACATAATAATTTCTTTTGAAAAGTAATGCTAAGCCATCTGGATCAGAATCCTTACCCGCACCCAAAAATTTGGGAAGGAGATCAACACCCCAGTTAGACCTACCATGGTATAACTCTAATAATCGTAGTTACATATCTATGTTATCCTTTCATCCATACATATTTTTTTAACTGGATTTGTAATTGACCATAATCCTCCTGTGCATAAGTGAGATTGTATACTATAGCCGACCAAACTTAAATGAACTGTCAATAATGCACATGTACTCTGATTAGGAAGCATCATTTTTCCCTCTATCATTATAATAACACCTTTTGCAATGCCTTCTCAATATGTCTAATAACTCATCCTTGCTTTTTGGTTGTGACTCATAATCCATCTTTGTGTAAAAGTTTTCATACAATAACGTCAAATTATAGACAACAACTATATGTTCTACAAAACTTAAATTAATTTTAACAACAACAACAAACTCAGTTGTACCCCAAATTAATGAGTCTGCTACATGGATCTTTGCCCTCCGAAAAGATATATCAATAGTTAGTCACCTATATAGTTGAAAGAAACAGTCCTTTAATCGCCCAATCCCATTTAGCCATAAAAAGTTCAAAGTACTTCATAATAATTTTATAGACAACAGTAATGTTATGACCACACCTTTCAAGAATGTTAATACCAATGCCTTAGTCCATTTCCTGTGTCAACATTATATTTCATTTTTTATCAACTAAAATCCCATGAGATATGTATTTGATTATTTTCATGGTATTCTTCTTTTATTTTTTATTGTCTCATCATTAATTCAAAATGGGTCCTATGTTTCAAATCATGTAATTAAAAAATTTCCATCAGAACCAAGTTTTTCTAACACACGTTTTACAATTTCACAATGTTTTAGGAATGTAAGAGCAAAGATGTAATATGAAATAATCCGTTATAATGTTCAGGCCATGGACACTGCTCCAACGATATAACACTTTGTCTTTTAGTTACGATTTGAATATTCTTTTTTGTTAAGGTATTTTTTCTTATTCATAACATATTAATTTCTTTGGAAAAGGAATGTTGAGCCATCTGGATCAGAATCCTTACCCGCACCCAAAAATTCGGGAACCATGAAAGAAGGATATCAGCACCCCAGTTAGACCTACCAATGTATAACTCTAATAATCCTAGTTACATATCTATGCAATCCCTTCACTCATACATATTTTTTTAACTGGATTTGTAATTTACCATAATCCTCCTGTACATAAGTAAGATTGTATAATATACCCAACCCAACTTAAATGAACCGTCAATAATGCACATGTGCTCTGATCATGAAATTGCTTTTTTTCCTCTATCATGCTAATCAACACCTTTTGCAATGCCTTCTCTGTCCAATAACTCATCCTTGCTTTTTTGTTGTAACCCATAATCCATCTTTGTATGAAAGACTTCATATCATAACACCAAATTATAGATAACAACTATATGTTCTACAAAACCTAAATTAATTTTAGGGTAATTTACAGCGCCACCCCCTGGAGAATGTCAATATTATAGGAACACTCCTTCTCTTTCACCAAATTAGACTCAGACCCCCTGTCGTCAGTTTCTGTTAAATGATGTTATGAAATGACTATTTAGCCCTTTTGAGTAAGATTTTTTTTTTTTTTTGGTAATACCTTATGAGTAAAAGACTAGGGCTAAATAGAATCCAAGTTTAAGAAACAGAATGGAAGCAAAGCAACGGAGAAGGTCTGGTCGGTCTCATCTATGATGTTAATTTCAGAGAGAGAGAGAGAGAGATTAGAGACAGAAGCACAAACCTTCCATTTAGAGAAGATGGATATCCACACCCCTCGGCCCCGTCATGTTCACAGCTTCGTGGTCTCTATTCTCCCCTTCCAACACGAACGCCCTCCATACTCAATCCATTCTTGGCATCGACACCATTTGTCCCTTCCCCAGACGGATCTCTGATGCCTTCCTCTCTTTGCCGTTGAAGAAGGGTTGTACCGATATCTATCGGATCACCCTCACATTTTTGAACTCTGTTTCTCCGATCCTGCAAGCCAAGTGGTGAGCAAGGTTGGCTCTGGCACTATCGTCGACAAGAAAGCACTGAGAGAGATTGGCATACGTTGTAAAATTGGGGAATTTTGCATCGTTGAGGAACTTGAGAGTATCAAAGCCTCATCGTACGGTGAGGGAAAGTGGTGCTCCGGAGAGAGTCAATAGTTGACAGAGATGATGACGACAGGAATCTTGCGGGCAAGTCTGTGGCAGACATCGTGGTAGAAAAGGGAGTTGGGACTGAAGAAGGAGAAGCCTCCGCCGTGGAAGTAGACGATGACGGGAAGGGTACTGTCACCGCCTATGGGGGTTGTGTCAGTGGGTGTATAGAGGTGAAACCACATGTTTCAGGTGGTGTCGACGGTTACATCGGAGGTTTTGATGCCGTTAATGGGTTTATCTCTGGCTTTGGCCTTCAAGTCCATGAAGTCGTGTAACGACGGTTGATGGTGCCATTGGGTCACTGTAAGATGTCCGTTAGTGCAGAAAGGAGAGAGAGCACGATCTTTAGCTTCCATGGGAAGCACTGGTTGTGAAGCCGTTGATTTCTTTCTGCTCATTATCTTGGTACTTTACAATTTTTAAGGGTCAGATTACTAATAGAGGGTAATTTTGGTACTTTACAATTTTTAAGGGATAAAATGGTTTTAAAAAAAAAGGACCTATTGATGTCAGCATTTGAGGTATATTCTCTAACTGTGACTGATGGTAGGGGGTCTGAGTCTAATTTGGTAAAAGAGAAGGGGTGTTCCTATAATATTGGCATTCTCTAGGGGGTGGCGCTGTAAATTACCCTTAATTTTAACAGCAACAACAAACAATAAACTCAGCTATGTCCCAAATTAATGAGTCTGCTACATGGATCTTTACCCTCTGAAAGGATATATCGATGGTTATGCACTCTATATAGTTGAAGGAAACAGTCCTTTAATCGCCCAACCCCTTCTAGCCACAAGAAGTTCAAAGTACTTCATAATAATTTTATAAACAACAATAACGTTATGACCCAACATTTCAAGAATGTTGAAACCAATGCTTTAATCCATTTCTTATGTCAACAGTATAGTTCAATTTTTATTAGCTAAAAACCCATGAGATATGTCCTTGATTATTTTCATGGTATTATTCTTCTATTTTTATTGTCTCGTTATTAATCCAAAATGGGTCTTATGTTTCAAATCATGCAATTAAAAAGTTTCCATCAGAACCAAGTTTTTCGACCCACATTTTACAATTTCACGGTGTTTTATGAGTGTAGGAGCAAAAATGCAATATGAAATAATCCGTTATAATATTCAAGCCATGGACACTGCTCCAATGATATAACACTTCGTCTTTTAGTTACGATCTGAATCTTCTTTTTGTTAAGGTATTTTTTTCTTATTCATAACATATTAATTTCTTTTGAAAAATAATATAATGTTGAGCCATTTGGATCATAATCCTTAACAATAGCCAACAATTCTGGAATCATGGAAGAAGACTATCAGCCCACCCCCAATTGGACCTCATAACATATAACTCTAATAATCCTAGGTACATATCTATGCAATCCATTCATCAACACATTTTTTTAGCTGGATTTGTAATTCATCTTAATCCTTCTTTACAGAAATGAGATTGTACACTCTAGCTAACACAATTTAAATGAATCCTCAATGATGCATACGTATTCTAATCAGGAAGAACCCTTTTACCCTCCATCATTCTAATTAACACATTTTGTAATTCCGTCTCAACATGTCCAGTAACCCATCCTTGTTTTTTAGTTATAATCTAGAATCCATCTTTATGTGAAAAACCTCATATCATGACACCAAATTATAGACAACAGCTGTCTATTCTACAAAACCTAAATTACTTCTAACAACCTCAACAAAAAACAAACTCAGTTGTATCCCAACTTAATGGGGTCTGCTACATGGATCTTTGCCCTCTAAGAGGCACTATCTAAGGTTAGCCAGTCGATATAGTTGAAGAAAACAGTCATTTAATCGTCCAACCCCTTCTAATCATAAAAATTTCAAAGTACTCAATAATTTTATAGACAGTAGTAACGTTATGACCACACGTTTTAAGAATATTGAAACCAATACCTTAGTCCATTTCCTATGTCAACAATATAGTTCATTTTTTATTAACTAAAAGCCCATGAGATGTCCTTGATTATTTTCATGGTATTGTTCTTCTATTTTTTTATTGGCTCATCATTAATCCAAAATGGGTCCTATGTTTCAGATTATGTAATTAAGAAGTTTCTATCAGAACCATGTTTTGTCAATCCACGTTTTACAATTCCACAGTGCTCTAGGAGTGTAAGAATAAAGATGTAACATGAAATAATCCATTATAATGTTCAGGCCATGGCACTGCTCTAACGATATAACACTTCGTCCTTTAATTACGATATGAATCTTCTCTCTGTTAAGGTATTTTTTTTCTTATTCATAACATATTAATTTCTTTTGTAAAATAATGTTAATCCAACTGGATAAGCGTCCATACCAGCAGCGAACAATTCTAGAATTATGAAAGAAAGAGATCACCCCCCGTTGGACCTCCCGAGATATAACTCTAATAATCCTAGTTGCATATTTATCTATGCATCCCTTCACCCACACATTTTTTCTAACTGGATTTATAATCCACCATAATCCTCCTGTACATAAGTGAAATTTTATATTCTAGCCAATCCAACTTAAATGAACCATCAATGACGCATATGTATCCTAATCAAGAAGTAGTATTTTTCCCTCCTTCATTCTAATTAATATATTTTGTAATGCCTTCTCAATATGTCCAATAACTCATCCTTACTTTTTTGTTGTAACACATAATTCATTTTACCATTTTATTATATTTTGGGAGTGTAAGAAAAAATATGCAATATGAAATAATCAATTATAATGTTCAAGTCATGGACACTACTCCAACAATATAACACTTCGTCTTTTAGTTACAATCTGAATCTTCTTTTTGTTAAGGTATTTTTTCTTATTCATAACATATTAATTTATTTTACAGAATAATGCTGATCCGATAGGATCAAAATCCTTAACAGAAGCCAATAATTCTGGAATTGTGGAAGAAGAAAATCAATCACAGTTGGATCTCTTGAGGTATAACTCTAATAATCATAGTTACATATATATGCAATCCCTTAACCAACACATTTTTTTAGCTGGATTTGTAATTCATCTTGATCCTTCTGTATAGAAATGAGATTCTACACTCTAACCAACCCAACTTAAATGAACCATCAATGATGCATATGTGTTCCAATCAGGAAGCAGCCTTTTACCCTCCATCACTCTAATTGACACATTTTGTAATGCCTTCTCAACATGTCCAATAACACATTCTTGCTTCTTAACTGTAACTCAAAGTCCATATTTGTGTAAAAGACCTCATATCATGACATCAAATTATAGATAACAACTATCTATTCTACAAAACCTAAATGACAACCTCAACAAAAAATAAACCCAGCCATATCCTAACTTAATGTGGTCTGCTACATGGATCTTTGCCCTCCAAAAGGCTTTATTTAAAGTCAGTCACACTATATAGTTAAAGGAAAGAGTCATTTAATTGCCTAACCACTTATAGCCACAAAAAACTCATGGTACTTCATAATAATTTTATAGACAGCAGTGACGTTATGACCTCAACTTTCAAGAATGTTGAAACTAACGCCTTAGTGCATTTCATGTGTCAACAATATAGTTAATTTTTTCTTAACTAAAAGCCCATGGGTTTATCATTGATTATTTTAATGGTATTGTTCTTTTATTGCCTCGTCATTAAACCAAAATGGGTTATATGTTTCATATCATGTAATTAAAGAGTTCTCATTGAAACAAATTTTTCCAACCCATGGTTTACCATTCTATGGTGTTCTAGGAGTGTAGGAGCAAATATGCAATATGAAATAATATGTGATGATATTCAGGCTACGGACACTATTTTTAATGTTAAAACACTATCGTCTTTTAGTTACTAATTGAATCTTCTTTTTGTTAAGATATTTTTTTTTATTTATAACACATTAATTTCTTTTGTAGAATAATGTTGAGCCGACTGGATCAGCATCCTTACCGGCAACCAACAATTCTGGAATCATGTAAAAGGAGATCGCCACATGTTGGACCTATCGAGGTATAACTCTAATAATCCTAGTTACATATCTATGCAATCCCTTCACTAATATATATTTTTTGAATTGAATTTGTAATTCACCTTAATCATCCTGCACATAAGTGGAATTGTAGACTCTGGCCAACCTAACTTAAATCAACCATCAATGACTCAACCATTAATGACACACATGTATTATGATCAGGAAGCAACATTTTTCCGCTCATCGCTCTAATTAACACCTTTTGCAATGCCTTCTTAACATGTCCAATAACTCATCCTAGCTCTTTTGTTGTAACACATAATCCATATTTGTGTGGAAGACTTCATACCATGACACCAAATTATTGATAACAATTATCTGTTCTATGAAACCTAAATTAATTCTAACAACAACAACAAACAAACTCAGTCATATCTCAACTTAATGTGGTCTGCTACATGGATCTTTGTCTTCCAAAAAGCTCTATCTAAGATTAGTCACACTATATAGTTGAAGGAAAGAGTCATTTAATCGCACAACCTCCACAAAAAACTAATGGTACATTATAATAATTTTATAGACAACAGTCACGTTATAACCTCAACTTTCAAGAATGCTGAAACCAATACCTTAGTGCATTTCCCGTGTCAACAGTATAGTTCATTTCTTACTAACTAAAAGCAAATGGGATATGTCCTTGATTATTTTAATGGTATTGTTCTTCTATTTTTTATTACCTCTTCATTAATCCAAAATGAATTTTACGTTTCAAATCATGCAATTAAAAAGTTCCTATCGGAACCAAGTTTTTTCAACCCATGTTTTACTATTCCATGGTATTCTAGGAGTGTAGGAGCAATGAAGCAAAATGAAATATCCGTAATGATGTTCAGGCTACGGACAATGTTCCAACGTTATAACATTATCGTCTTTTAGTTACTTTTTAATTCATAACATATTAATTTTCTTTTGTAAAGTAATGTTGAGGCGGCTGGATCAGCATCCTTACCAGCAGCCAACAATTCTGTAGTAGTGGAAGAAGGAGATCAATCCCCATTGGACATATCGAAGTATATTTCTAATAATCCTAGTTACATATCTATACAATCCCTTCACTAATATATATTTTTTTTAGTTGGATTTGAAATTCACCTTAATCCTCTTATACATAAATGAGATTGTACACTCTGGCCAACCTGACTTAAATTAGCCATTAATGACGCATATGTATTCTGATCAGAAAGCAACATTTTTTCCTCCATCGCTCTAATTAATAGATTTTGCAATGCCTTCTCAACATGTCCAATAACTCATCATTGCTCTTTTGTTATAACCTATAATCCATATTTATGTGAAAAACTTCATATCATGATGCCAAATTATAGACAACAACTATCTATTTTATAAAATCTATATTAATTATAACAACCACAACAAACTCAATCATATCCTAATGTTATGGGGTCTGCTACATGGATCTTTATCCTCCAAGAGGCTCTATCCTTGGTTAGCCATACTATATAGTTGAAAAAGTCATTTAATCTTTCAACCCCTGCTAGTCACAAAAAAGTCATAGTACTTCAAAATAATTTTATAGACAGCAATCACATTATGATCTCACCTTTCAAGAATGTTGAAACCAACGCCTTAGTGCATTTTCTGAGTCCATAGTATATTTCATTTTTTATTAACTAAAAGTCCATAGATATGTCCTTGATTATTTTAATGGTATTGTTCTTCTATTTATTATTGCATCGTCATTAAACCAAAATGGGTTCTATGTTTCAAATCATGCAATTAAAAAGTTTTTGTCGAAATCAAGTTTTCTCAACCCATGTTTTACTATTCCATAGTGTTCTAGAAGTGTAGGAGCAAGGATGCAATACAAAATAATCCATTATGATGTTCAGGCCACAGACACTGCTACAATGGTATGACACTATCATCTTTTAATTACGAACTGAATCTTCTTTATATTAAGGTATTTTTTCTTATTCATAACATATTAATTTTTTTTGCAGAATAATGTGGATCTGGATCAATAAGACTCTATACTGTAACGTCCTAAAATATGGATTCTGTTGCTTTTCCATTTTTTTGGAATATAAATGTGGTAAAAATTGTATGGTAAGTCTGGTACAATTTCTTATTTTATTGAAATGAACCGGGCACTTCTTAGGTTTTGGAGTCCCTTTTGTGGAGCATGAAAAGTGAGCTTCTCACACTCAGAATCAATTCTGAGCAAAAGATGCAGAATCAAGACTCTCACTTAAGTATGGAGGGTAAAACCTAAATTTGCGCTCAAAACATAAGAAAAAGGGTTGATCGATATGTTTGGAAACCCTTTTACCTTCTTCTATCTTGGAGAAGCGTACAGAGAAACTGAAGCTTGAAGTGTGATGCTTCAACACCTTTGAAGCTTCATCGCTTGCGTCAATGAGGTGGGATGCGAGATCTCTTTCTAATTCTCATTCTCACTCTTTCTGATCTCCGCTTAGAAATTGATGGAAAGTGTAAATTGGCATGATGTTCTTGCTGAACTTCTTTATCGAAAAATAAACCCTAACATGATCGAACTATATCACATACTTGGTGTGCTTTGTTTTGAAATCATACCTTGGAGATAGACTGACGACGGAAGTCCCTATGATTCGTGGTGTACATTTCCATATGAAAGTTCTCTCTCTCTCTCTCTCTCTCTCTCTCTCTCTCTCTCTCTCTCACACACACACACACACACACACACACACACATTATATAATGACTTTCTAATCTTTATGTTTATTTAATTGGTACTTATTTTTTGTCATTAATGTAAAAGAGTAGTATTTGGGTAATAAATCTAAATAATTTCTCTATTTTATGCTTTAGTCATTCTTTCTTCTTCTAAAGATTTTTATGCATTTATGTAATGAATTCCATTTGTGGATATTATTTGTCTTTGGATTTAATATTAAGATTCATATAGAATCTTTTTAGGAAAGGAAATTGCACTAAATGTTCAAGAACTTGAGCATCATTATAGAGTGCCACAACTAAATAGTGTTTAGAAGGGCCCTTTAGAAAATGTTTAATGCTAAAACATGTAAAATCTCTCTCCCTCTCTCTCTCTCTCTCTCTCACACACACACACACACACACACACACACACAAAAGATTAGGACTTGATATTGTCCAATCCAAAAGCCTAAGCTTCAGAATAGAAAGGCCCTTTTCTAGGGTCATGAAAGTAGTAGCTGCACACTACTCAACAAATAAGTCCCAATCTTGTGTGTGTGTGTGTGAGAGAGAGAGAGAGAGAGAAAGAGAGAGAGAGAGAGAGAGTCCCTTCCTAGGTTCATGAGATAGTAGTTGCACACTACTTGACAAATGTAGCACTAAAACTTGGTCATGGAGCTGCACTCACTGCATCATGACCTAGTTTGAAAATCATCGCTTCTTTGTCAATATTAAAACTCCTCTCTCATTTATCATGGAAAATCAATGGAACCACAAGAACTAAAAAAACTAAAATCGAAAACTTTGATTCCTAAGCCATTTATGTATTAAGTACCTATGCATTTTTCTATCTACAAATATGCTTATTAATCATGTTTCTTGACTACATTTTTTCAATCCAAGGTCAGTAAAACTCAAATTATTCATCGAAGCAATTTTTCTATTCTATTTGTTCAAATTTTAACAAGTAGAGCAAGACTAGTTCTTTTAATTTCTTACATCTACAGAGATGTTCTATCCCCTATGACAACTCACCTGAAGAGTCAATGGGTATTTTTACCCAAGTTACAAAACCTCTCAAAGGAAAAATTTACAAATACAAACACAAAACAAATTCTTTAAGGGGTAGAGTTAACAAGTTTAAAACTCACTACTATGATTCTCAAAGCTCAAGAACCCAAAACTAACTATTGATTGCGTGGTTAAAGGTCTTTCTAAGATAGGTCCCAAGTCTCATATTTATAGCCAAGAAGAATCGCAACAGGAATGAACATGTTTGGGCATATAAGGCACAAGTAGTGTAAAAAAATAAATAAAAAATAAAAAATAAAAAATAAAAAAATAAAATAAAATACAATGAATTGACCATTAAGTCTTAATCTTGATAGAGTTCCTTGAAACTTAGTCTTAAGTTGAATCCTTCAAGCCTGCATGACTTTGGTTTTGCTGAAGTGAAACTTGGTCTTCAATTGAGCTTCTCAATCTTCATGCCAAACATGCCATTAGAACTTGACTTTGATCTCTTCCATTGAACTGCTTGCTCGATGACTCCATCCATTTTCTTGGGTTTGCCTTCTTGGAATTCCTAGCTTAATGCTTTGGAGAGGATACCAATTGACTGACATCATTAAAAGCAAGAGAAAATACTATTATGAAGCAAACACAAAAGAACTACTAAGAGACACAAGGAGGAAGAGAACACCATTTTTCTACTCTTTTTATTCCCTTTTTCATGCAGCAAGTCCATAAATGACCCATCATATCTCTAGCCTTCTGGTTGTTTTTTCCTTGTTTATGTGTTTGTCATCGTTCTATAGTTGTCAAATTCCTTCTTTTCATAACCGCAATCTTTCACTCTTCAATCTGTTAATGGATTAAACTTGGAACAAATTGTAACCCGAAAACCCTTATTTATCATCAATCCTCCTATTTATAAATTATAACCATTCCAACTGCACCTAAGTAGTAGGTAGCCAGAGTCCACTATTTCAGCTCAGTCCTTATCCAGTACAGAGAGACTCCAATTCGATCCGAAAGATGGAAACATTTGAATTTTCATCTTCTAATGTTCCCAGAGAAACTTTGCAAAATACATAAAAAAACATGTGTTTGATAATTTGAGAACTACTAAATGAATAGGATTACTTAACCAATTCAACTCAACTCAGCCTTAGCCCCAACTAAAGTGGGGTTGGCTACATGATTCTTGTTTGATAATTCCTCTATGTTTAAAGCCATTCAAACTCATTAATACTACTAGAAGTAATAATTAAATAATATTAAATTAAGAAAGACAGCTTGCTGAGGCACTAATATCTGAACTGAAACCTCTATTAAACATGCAGTTTACCTAAGCATAAGTGTTCCCCATTTACAAGGTTGCAAGAGATCATTTCCATTTAACAAATAAGGGTACCAATTTAACACCAATGTCGGATAAAGGGTCCATCGGAGATTGCAGATTAAATAACAGATAGGAATAATTGGCAAGATCTCAAACCAAGGGTCCTCCTGCTTTTGAATGTATGCATTGCTCAAGGGTTCACTGTGTTTGAATTGATTCAACAACACTAAGCTGTACCACTGCAGATATAAACTATTTATGCTACAAATTTCTTCTCCATCAATGTAAAGAATCTTTAAAGGCCAGATCGGGACCATACTAAATACCAGTCATAGAATCCTAGAATGGCCTAAAGCATAATTTCTGTTCTCCACCAGGACCACCACCCCCAAAAAATTGGAGTCAGCTGCTGCAGTGTCGAATAGTACTACTACAGCTACTATTCCAACAAACAACTGCAACAAGAAATTCTCCCCTTTTGGTTACTGTGACCAATCTATGTTAGTCCATGGCTAAATTCATGGCTGCCTAGGCATCATGAAGAGCTTAAGAGATACTTGCAAGCCAATGAAGCCATGACTCTGTTAGGATCTCAACAGTTTTTGATAGAGATTCTAGAGGGTCATTAATATAAATTATCTGTTTCAGAGTCCCGCTAGCTTCTTTTTGGACCAAGAGGTTGAAGCTTTGAGGAATGTTCCAAATTCTATTAAGAGACCCAAGACAAAGAATCTACAATTCAATCCTTAAAATTACTCTCAATCAAATCTACAGCTCAATCTCCAAAATTACTGAATCAAATCCACAAATCTAATCCCTAAGATTACTCCTACGATATACATTAACAGCTCTATCTCTCTAGATCCAGAATTCGGAACCCCCCCCCCCCTCCTACTCTTACTTCTTCTCTCTTTCACAAACCCACTCTGTATGTTCTGTTGTTCTTATTTTATTTTTATATTTTTCCTAAAGCTTTGAATTTTGGTGACTTGACAAGTTTCAGTCGATTCAAGTACCCAAAAAACTAGAATTTTTTTATCCAAAGTGATGGGAATACTACTCTCTGTATGTTCTTTGCGAATCCCTTTTTTGGGTAAAAATCCACCTTCTTCTTTGGACTTTGATGATGCGGATAAGTTTTGTTCTTATCTTAGTTCTGGTCTATTGAAGCTTGAGAAGTCACTAATGTTAGCTGGGAATTCAGTTTCTCTTCCATGGATGTTGCAAGCAATGATTTTTCTCAAGGAGATGCCAATTAGGTTAGTTCTCCTCATTAAGAATTGAAACTTTACTCTTGGGATGTTGATGATTGGTTCAATCAATACATGAAAGACACTAGTATGCTTTGGGATTTCTGTGGACCATTGAATTATGGGATTAGGGTGCTGGAACAATATCAGAATACAATTGAGAAATTATGTGATTATAAATCTACTAGAACTGATATTGAAACAATGGAAAAGAAGAAGAAGAAGAAGAAGAAGGAGATATATGGTTGGGAGTGGTGAATAAATCTTACTGGTAGCAGTCGTCCTTGTAGGAGGAGTGTAGATACACCATAGGACAAAATTACTGTTCCAAAATATGAATTTGAGAGGAAGAACAATCTTGATGCAGTCATGTATGCTGTTAGAAGCAAAGTCATTCTGATATCTTTTCTGCTTATATCTGTGATCATCACACCATTAAAGATGAAGATTGTAATGAGTTTCCTCAGCTGAAATCATATTTTTCTTCACTTAAGGATCTCAAGGGCAAATTTTATGAGAGGATTCCACAGTCAGGGGACACTTCAGGGCCAGCTCTGCTTTAGAGTAGAAGGATAGAAATATCACTTGCAGCTCTTAAAGCTCAAGTTGCAGAGGGTGTAGTTGAAGATAGAGACAAGTTTTTGAAGACTGTTCATTCACTAAAGATGAGATCTATGGTGCTCAAGAAGGGTTTGGAAATATTAGACAGACGTGACTTGGATCCAACAGGGCCTCTGGCGCGTATTCAATGCCCAGAAGTGTCTTGGGTTGCGTGTGATCGTCTTGGGCTCCATGCCTGAGTGTTTCTGGCCGTTGAATACACACCAGACGTCCTGTTGCGCCACACAGGAATTCAATCCCAAAATGGCGCGGAACTTGGTGAGTGCCCGGAGTATTGTCTTCTCCTACTGTTCTTCTGGTCTTCATTATAATTTTCACATTCTTTCTTCATTGTGATAATACCATCCGGGGTTTGCTTTTGGTTTGAATGTTGCACTTAAATTATGATTAGTATCTATTTTTGTAATCAGATTTTTTTTTTTTTTTTTATCTGCTGCAGAGATTATGGATGTCATTATATCCTTACTAGTGGAAAGCTTTGGCAGGTTTTCAATCATGAAGAAACAGTTAGGTGGGTTAAGAATGGTGGTGGTCTGTGAGAACCAAATTTCCATTTTTATCACACAAGGCTACTGATGTCAATTTCCTATCCTGACCTTTATTATTTCCTTCATATTGATTTTGATGAATCAGAATGAGTAGTTCAGGACTTACAGTTGCTTGGTGTCCAAGGAGGAAACAAAACAAAGAGAGCAGGGGGTTCATGTTTCAGGTTTTGTTATGGGTATGCTAGTTAATAGACTTGCATAAATTGTTAACCCAACTTTTTTGGAACTATTATTAGCAGTGAGGTATTATAAAGGTTTCTTACATGGACAATTTTTTTAGATATTTTATTTTTAGGGCAACAGATTTGCTACCTGGTCTTTTATCAAAAAAAAAAAAAAAAAAATTGCTACCTGGTCGTGTAATCATCCCACCAACATGGGGTTAATGAAAATGCATGAAGGGGACATACACGTGGATGGGATTTTTGATTTCCCAAGGGTGGGGTGGTAATTATGTGTACTCATATGTTTGGGTATAACGGCTGTGCAACCAGGCAACCTTCTTTTTCCCTTTTATGTTATTGATGATAGACTGGTATGGGAGGGTAGGGGGTGTAGAAAAATTCTTGGTTTCATTCACCTATATCATAAATCACAGATTCATAGGTCATGTTTAGCCAGAGTCTACCTAATGTCAAAATGAAGCATTGAAAAATCTAAAACTATCAAAAAGGTTTGTTGGACGTTGAAAAGGTGATTCAAGAGGCATGTGAGGTTATGCCATTACGGGATGAGCTTCTAGCTTATAGACATGGAGCTAGCTCTACAAGAAATGCTATTTTAGGCGACGACAATTGACAACGGAAATATTTTTACCGTCACCTTATATTATATATGGTGATAGTAAAATACATACCATTGCCTATTATAATATTGAGTGACGGTAGGGTACTGTCCGTCTCTGCTTCTAATAATCGGTGACGATAGGAGTAGTTTTGTTATGGAAATTGTATTTGGGCGACGATTATTTTGTTTACCATCATGGAAAATGGAAAAAGAACGACATGTAAATTTAGGTACCTTTTGATAACGTTCCTAAAAACGTGTTTCTGTGCCAAGAAATGGAAAAACGGCCTTAAAAGCGTTTGGTAAATCCGTTTCGTTCCACACGTTTTTAGAAACATAAATAAAAATTTATGGCAATTTATGATACAAAAAATGTGAATGGCGAAACATGTTATACTTGTTTCGCTGTTTTTAGAAACAAATTGAGGCCAAAATATTGGGTAAGGCCTGATAAAAAATCGATCAAAAGGCAACTCATTGATCAAGCACAAAAAAATCCTTGAAGGTAGCCCTTGATGCCATTGTCGGTGTTGTAGATCTCGTTGCGGATGATCCGAGAAACAAGTTTATCAAACACTAAAAAATTCGTTTCTGTTCCCAGAAACGTGAAAAACGGTTTCTGTTGTTTCTAGACACAGAAATAGCAGAAACGTTATCAAACAGTGTCTTACTATCGCTGTAAGTCTATTATGGACAACGGTTTATCTTTTACCATCGTTAAGAAAGACGTTTGGAGGACACCTATCTGTACCATAGCTGAAAATGCTTTATGGACGATCTCGATCAGTTGGGGTTTCAACAAACCCTCATCCTAAAACAGAATCGCAAGGCATTAAGGATATTCCTATCCCAACCCATCCCTTGTATGTTTTATCAAACTTTCATGTAATTATTTTCTTTTATTTTATTCATTGGTCTTGTTTAATAGCTTCTTTTCCTCTTCTGCAACTTTTAATTTTCTTTTAGTGACTTTTTGTTCCATGAAAGTATTGCAACACCTTTTTGATAGAACCCCATAAATTTCACCCTTTATTGGCTCCTGTTATGCACATGGGTTCGACCCTTTTCTAGTCTTCGTTTGCTTCACATGGGAAGTGAGGTGAGCAACAAAGAGAGTGAATATGATAATTCTTTTACTGTTTTACTGGTGGCTAGAAAGTCTTAATTATTCTACTGTATAGATTTGGTTGCACTACTATGTACCTCAGCTCTCCTTGCATCTAAGTCGGCCATCTGGTCAGCTTTTAGAAAAACCTTGGTTTTCCGTATCTGCAGTACCATTTGGTAGTCCCTTACATAAGAAAAACCCTGAACAAGCACAAGCTATCAATGAATGGGAAATTAAGAAGAGGAAAGGAACAGAATGGTCTGAGTTTGTACTGATCGTATGGACAAGAAGTAGGTCCTTGGTAACCTTAGAGCTGAATGCCAAATGAATGAGTGATATTTTGTTAGAATATCTGGTTTAAGTGTACTACACAGCCATGGGAGGGAATTCAACTTCTAGAGAAGTTGCCTTCATATACCTAGTGTAATGACTAATGACAATCACGGTACCTAAAAACCAGCAAGGCCTTTCTTTTCAGTATCTTTTTGTATGCAATCTTTTCATCGTAGCTTGATAATTCAAGTCCTTGTTTATTGATTCAATGACAAAGAATATATATACAACAACCCTAGCCGATTGTGCTAAGTATGAGTGATCCAGATAACAATCAAACTCTTCCTAGAATAGACCTCTTAAGAGGGAATACAACATCAATAGGATTGTGTCCAATAAGGAAATGTATATTGAGTGGGATTCTTTATCACATGTGATAAAGGTGTTGGAGACGTGGAGTACATCAAGTATACAATTATTACACCCCCTAAGTTGGAGATGCAAGTGGCCGAATCTTCAACTTATCGCTCAAGAACTCAAAACGTCCAGTAGACAAGGGCTTGGTCAGGATGTCAACAAGTTGGTCTTTTGTAGAGATGAACTGAACATAGAGCTAACGATTAGCAACACACTTACGCACAAAGTGGAAGTTGATTTCCACATGCTTAGTGCAACCATGGAAAACTGGATTCGCAGACAAGTATGTTGCACCAATGTTATCATACCATAAGATGGGAGGACCAGATAAAGAAAGCCCAAGTTCATAGAATAAAGATTCTAACCAGATCAACTCAGCAGATGCGACCAAAGCCTTATACTCAGATTATGTAGATGAGTGAGCCACTGTCTTCTACTTGCGAGAGGTCCACGAAATGAGATTTGGACCAAGAAATACAGTAAAACCACATGTAGATTTTTTATCATCATTGTTACCTTCTCAGTCGGCGTCTGTGAATGCTTATAGCTGAAGGACTGAAGGTTGGTGGAACGCTTAAGTAGGAGACCAAATGTACTGGTGAGTTTGAGATACCGAAGAATACATTTGATCAATTGCCAATTTCTTCAGTCAGAGCATGCATGAACTGGTAGGCCTTGTTAACTTCAAAATTGACATCAGGACGAGTGAGGGTCATGTATTGCAATGCCCCTACAATGGAAGGATATCGAGTAGGGTCATCCATGGGCACACCCCCAACAGCAAAGGGTTTCATTGTGATAGTCATGGGAGTTTTCACAAGCTTGCAATCCACCATACCCGCATGGTGGAGGAGATCACCAATATAGTGGGATTGAGACATTGGCTTGGGAGCTGCTCATAACCAGAATATCATCGACATAAATTAGAACGAAAGTAACATGCAAACCTGTTCTGGAGATGAATAATGAGGGATCCATTTTTTAAGCAACATAGCCAAGTCGAACCAAATACTGAGAGGTGAGAGAACCACGCCTGGGGCACCTGTTTAAGGCCATATAGAGATCTATGAAGGCGACAAATTGCATCTAGCCAATTATGGTCCTCAAACCCAAGAGGTTGAACTATAAACACCTCCTCGGTTAGCACCCCATGAAAGAATGCATTGTGAACATCTAACTGTCTAATTTTCCATCCATGGGAGGAAGCAAGAGCCAGGATGGTGAGAATGGTAGTAGGTTTCACCATGGGGCTGAAGGTGTCGGTGTAGTCCAACCCATGCTACTGGTGAAAGATTTTTGCAAAATGGCACTCTTTGTAGCACTCAATGGATCCATCAGCCTTTCTCTTAATACGATAAAGCCATTTGCAGCCAACAAGGTTCATGGAAGGGGAGTGGGGAACTAGAGTCCAGGTGTCATTGCGAAAGAGAGCATTGAACTCATCTGCCATAGTTGTGTGCCATTTAGGTTTTTTGGATGCCTGAGTGAAGCATGTAGGCTCAAGATGAAGGGCGGCGGTGGATAGGGAAGTGGGGTGAGGGCGTAGAGTAATGGGATGAAGGCGAGTGGGATGGTGTGAGGCAATTGGCAGCGTCGTCTGGAGTTGGAGACCACTAGGGTTAGAGGAGGGTGAGGTGTTGGGGGTAAAGGTCAGTGAGGGGACGGGTTCGGTGTTGAGGAGAGGGAGAGGTGGGTGAGGTAGAGCCAAGGGTGGGGAGCACAGATAGGGGAGAGGAGGGTGAGTGGAAGGAGGGGATGGTACCGTGAGAGGTCATGCTGATGGAAGTGGTGGGAGACGGGTAGGGATGGAGGCCCAAGGGGACAGTGGTGGGCATGGTGGTGGGGCACGAGGTGAAGTGAGAGTGGCAAAAGGGAAAGTACCTTCATCATAGCAGACATGACATGAAATGTAAAGTCAGTTGGTACTGGTATCCAAACGTCTACACCCTATGTGAGAAGGAATATAACCCAAGAAGGCACAGGGAGAGGACCTAAAATCCATCTTATGAGAATTATAGGGACAGAGATATGAAAAGCAGAGACCACCAAACACAAGAAGGAAGGAATAGTCTGGTTGCTTGTTGTAGATGATCCAAAATGGGGAAATATGATTAGAGACTCTAGACGGCATGCAATTGATCAAATATACAACCGTGCCAAAATCATATTGCCAATACTGGGTGGGGACAGACCTATGCGAGAGGAGGGATAAGTCGGTTTCCACAATGCAACGATGACAATGTTCGACCGCACCCTGCTGCTCATGGGTGTGAGGGCAGGAGAGAGCAATTCCTAAAGGAGCAAAGTATTTTGGGAGAGAGCAATATTCACCCCCCAATCAGTTTGAATTGATTTTAATTTCTGATCAAAATGGTGTTTGACTAATACATGAAATTGAGGAAAAACTATAAACACTTCAGACTTTTGCACCATTGGATAAAATCAGATATGATTACTAAAATCGTCAACAAAGATTACAAAGTAACGATGTCCTTCCGTGCTAGGAATGTGGGAACGACCCCAAACATCACTATAGATTAATTATAAGGGAAACAAACTACAAGAGGGGGAGGGACCCAAAGAAAGATGGCTGGACTTGCCAAGCTGGCAAGCAGTGCATAAATTTCAAAGACGAGAAGATTGGCAAGGAAGATTGTTGGCACGCAACATGAAGCAAAGAAGGCATTCATGTGGATGACCAAGACGATAATGCCAACCATCAGGAGAGGTGTGAGCAGCAAGACTAACAGTTGGAGAAGAGGACGACGACATGGAGTATGTGTAGAGACCCCCACTACTCAGGCCATAAAGAAGAACTGACTTGGTCACCTGATCGTTGACAAGAAAGTGAGAGACGTGAAATTCAAAACAGACATTTTTATCTTGGCAAATTGTTGAACAAATAACAATGGTTTAGGGATAGAGGGGACATGCAGAACATCTAGGAAATGAAAGTGCAAAGAAGAAGAGTAAGAAGGAAAGGAGGTAAAGCCAACATTAGATATAGGAATAACAATGTACTTGTTGTACACGCTCTCCATGTTTCCTGCACCTTTATCACATGTGATAAAGAATCCCCAATATACACTTCCTTATTGGACACAATCCTCCTATTGATCTTGTATTGCCTCTTAAGAGGTCTACTCTAGGAAGAGTTTGATTGTAATCTGGATTACCTATACTTAGCACAATCGGCTATGGTTATATATATATATATATATATATATTAGTTGTTTATTGATTCAATGACAAAGGGCCGCTTTGGTATCATTTTTCTTTTTGATTTTTACCTATTTTTAACAAAAATCATTAATGAAAACCATTTTCTATCAAAACATAAAAAGGTTTGGTAACTACTAGACAAAATGGGATTTTTTGAGAAATAGGTTTGGTATCTCTATATGCAAAATGGTTTTTTGAAGAATTGGAAGAAGAGATGTCCCTTTCACCCATATTCCTTATAACTCTTGAGCTCCATTTTCTCTATCCTGCTCGCTGCCTGTCGTTTCCCTCTCATTCTGCCTCTCCCTTCTCCTCCCCCTTCTTTTGATCTAAAGACCTAAAATCAAATCTGCTTTTAGATCTGATTTGTGAAGAAAGCCCCAAGTCTCTCTATCTCTAACTTCTTCTCTTGTGCTTCTCCATGGAAAGAAAGAAGAGGATTTCTTGAGCTTACCTACACCTTGGCCAAAGAAGGAGAAGAAAGGGGGGTGAGACTTGAACCTCCATGGTTTATCTAGATGAGTCTGCATCTCTTAGATGGGACAGTGGTTATGGCTCCTTCGGTTGCGAAGAAAAAATAAGGGAGAGATCCAATGAGATGGAAAGGAGAGGTGAGCGTTAGGACTAAGGAAGAAAACGGTTGCCATTCATGAAGGTGGATTGGACTGGGGAAGATAAGAAGAAGAGGGGGCAAGGTGCTTTGATTTCTAATTTTAAACTAAATGAGTACTTTACCCCCTCCATATTGGGACTTACAAGCACGTGCTCATTAAAGTTCAGCACAAAAATATCTGAAAATCATTTTTGGCCAAAACACATAAATTACTTTTGATCTCTTTGTGATTTTTTTGTTTTATCAATTTTTTTTAAAATAGAAATAAGCTCCATAAATGATACCAAATGCAACCAAAGCCATCTTTTGAATAAAAATAAAAAAGAAAAATGATACCAAAGAGGGTCCTTAATTAGTACTGCTTTCATTTTATGGGGGTGATTTTTTTTTTTTTTTCTTAATGAGAAAAAGGAAAACTTCAGTAAATACATATAAAAAAGTGTTATGAAAAACAACTTAAATACTCTCCAATTCTTCATCTTGCAATTCTCATGCAATGCTACCTGTACAATGTGACACCTGGCAGCAGTGACATAGATGGCCCAGATCTGGAGGGAGAAGATAGTGCTACCCAGACCGGTTTAAATCCGATTAAACTGGATCGAACCAACTTGCAACATTTCTACCCAACCCATACACGGTTATTTTGAAATGAAAAACCCAACTTACTCCTTTTCTTCTCTCTTACATGTTCTCCCTCGGTTATCTCTCTCTCTCGCGATCGAGTTCTGTCACCGCACAATCTTTGGGAAAGGAAATATTTATTGAGAATAGAAAGTGAACATAGCATCCCATTCGTAATCAATTCCTTCTCTCCGGTGAATTCTCTCTTCGAAACCCCTTGTCTTGGTTTTGGTTCTGAAAACCAAGGCCAGGTCAGGAAAAGGGTAGAAGAGGTTCAGTTCTTCCACCACCAAACACGTTTGATTCTCAACTGTTATTGCAGAAAATTTCATTGCTGATCTTTACATTCCAAGCTTCTTTATGTATCTCTTCCTTCAATTTCGTAGATAACAAAGCTAACATTCTAGAAATCGAGGTTATTTAGCTCTTTCTTCTTCTTACTCTTTTTTCTGTTGGGGAGGAACTTATAATTGAAAGGTTGGTCTATCAAGCAGAAAAATCCTAATAAAACAATGTATATTAATCTTATTTTGTTACTCAATAACTAATGAAAGATGCGTTTGTTGCAATTAAGGCGTGCGCGAATGTTCTTTAGAGAGACAGATCTTCAACCCAGAAAGCACACTCTTTGGAAAACTACATCGGATTTCACTGGAGGTCAAGCCCCCAATGTACTAGTATGTGGTAACCCACAAAGCCTCCATGGAGAGCGTGTAAGAGAGAAGAAGAAGAAGAAGAGGAAAAGGAAAGTGAAGTTAGGGTTTCACGATTTCAAAATAATCGTGTATAGATTGGGTTGGGTCATCATCTCGGTTCGATTTGGATCGGATTCAAACTGGTCTAGTAGCATCATCTTCTCCCTCCAGATCTAGGCCATCCACATCAACGCTGCCAGGTGTCATATTGTGCAGATAGCATTGCATGAAAATTGCAGACATGATGAAGAATTGCAGAGGATTTAAATCCAAAAAGAAACTTTATCAAAAATAGTAGTTTTTTTTTTTTTTTTTTTTTTTTTTTTTTTTTTTTTTTGTGTAAAAGTAGTTTTGTGGTATTAAATACATATGAAAAAATGTCAAGCAACCTTGTCGAATAGAACTTTAGCTATATGTTGATCGATTGTGGCACTGGTGCAGTGGGCAGCATAATAGAAGCTTTTGGCGACGGTGAGGAACACTCGCTTGATCTCAGAATCAATGCCATGGGAGCTCTGGAGAACAAGTTGAACCAGCTCTTGCATAAGGGGTTCTACTGGAGGGCTACCAGCAGTATTGCTTATGGTATTGTTCTTACCAAGGCCTTTAGGATCTAGGAACGGGCGAAGTTGGCAACATATTGCGTTGGTGAGGTGAATGAGACGCTGGTAATGTGGATGGGACGACGAGTTCTCTTCCGAGACTGAAAGTCCCGCACACAGGATTATCATCTGAACCAGGAGTTCTCCTTCTCCTTCTCTTCCATGTTGCAGCCAAATGCTCCAAGCGCATCGTAAGTGATGTCCTATGTCTATGCTGTGTGCCACTAGAGTGTCCTGTGCGATACGGTTGAGGGTTTTGATGATTGCTTCCGCAAGCTTCTTCGGCCGGGTGCTCATGTGATCATCAATATCAATATCAATATCAATATCAATATCAATATCAGTACTATGGCAAATGCTGCTGTGGTTGAAGTAATTGAGAAGTAGTGCTTTCTTTTGGTCCATGATACTACTACTACTCGTTGTATCCATCTCCTCCATAAACAAGTAGACTGCCTCCACAAGCACAGCAGCTCTCGCCCATGCTAGCCTCTCGCTTGCCCTATCGGGTTCGAATATGCTTACCGCTGCTACAAAATAGGCTTGAAGCAACTCTCTTTTGGCCACTCCAAGCTCCTCAAGAATATTGCACTCCGCATACCACTCCTGGATAATGGTAGTCCACTCCAACTGATGTAAAGCTTGACAATGGTTGAAATCCAACTTGGCAAGCTTCAGATAGTCATTATTGTTAATCCAATACAACCTGCACAGTGTCTTCCCAATCCATACATCATCGAATCCTCCATAATGTTCGATGTAATATCTTGCCTCTATGCGGGGTAGGCTGGCGTACCATGGAATGTCCAGAGCGTATCCCACCTCACCGGGTAAGTCTTTAGTTATTATCCATTTGTCCACAAGCTGATTCGAAGCTTGTTTTTCTCTGACGAATTTGGATGCATAAGCCTTGGTTTCTTCTAGGATCTTCTCCCCGGGGAACAACACCTCAGACGCTCTATACAGGTTACACATTGCGGTGACGGACTGGCTCAACTGTCCGTAGCTTACGAAGAACTCGCCGCCTTCGTTCTTCTGGAAATGCCTAAATGCACCTATATATGGCAAGAGAGGATTACTACTGGGTTAAATTGACACAAATATATATATATATATAGGTATAATTTCAATCGAATTAACTAACTGTGGAGATCTTATTCGATCTAAATTTTTAGATATTGTCACCTGGTGAAACCTCGTATCCATGTAACCTGAGAAGTCTGAATGCCATGGCTGTATCGTCGATATCGCAAAGTCTGGAACCTCTTGCCCAGCCCATCCCTTCCTCGGTCCAATACCTGCCAAATAATTTGCTAAAATTCTGTGAAGGGGTTGTTTAGTAATTTCTCTTAGCTAATTATTCAACACCAAAAACTGTTGCAACTTTGATAACCCGACAATATCTGACACACTGAATGCAAGAGAAAACCTCAATCGGTTTGATAACCTCTCCCCTGCATCGCATGGACAGAGGCTCCTCTACCTCTCGGCAATCTTCGTCCTTCTTTTGAACATTCCAGGTATCGACCTGTGGTGTTGCGCTACAAGATGTATAGCGCACCCCCTTGCTACAGAAGAGCTGGATCCGGGCTCTCTGTTATGTAGTACCTACACCTATGGGGTGTGGAGATCTTTCCTCAACTGTTCCCGTGTGGGTGGAGCTAATCCAAACTCAGATAATTAAGGAAAGTTTTAGACTAGAGTTATTGAATTGAGATCTTCTACATGTACAATCACGTGAACATACGTTTTAGTTCATGTGTCAATTGGTGTCCCCCTCACCTGTTCCCATGTGGGTAATTTTTTTTTCCTTTTTTTCGGTACAATAAATCAGGACTATTGATGGCAACGAAAGAGATAGGTGTGTTGAAATATCCTTTCAATATTCCTTATGATTTTATCATAGAATAATTAAGAAACTGATCAATATCAATCCCTTAGTATTGGATTCTAAATAAAAAAACTCACTCATGGTTTAATTAGGGAAAATAGTTCTATCCTATTTAATACAATTTGATGAAAGTGTGTACAAACTCTATAAAATAAGACTCTAGGTCTTCCTTCTATCTTAACGTTACTCTCATTATTGGAACCATCTCTTGCATTTGTTGCAGTGAAGATCAAGGTATGTGAAGTATATAGTGGCAACGAATTCTGTACCATTGATGGTCAACGGTAGGTGTCGTTTCCTTATTATTTAATTTGTGATTCTATGAATATATAGCAAGATCTTATTATCATACGTGAAAGGAATTACGTCCTTCAAAGTATTGACACTTGACCATGGTTTTAGGTATCAGTATCGGATTGACCATGTTAGTCATATTGTATTAATATTAGTTGAGACCATCCCAATACCCTGGTCGATCTAGGATTGGGTATTGTATCCGTATTAAGGGTAAAATTGTATTTAAAACAAAATAAACTAATTTTATAAAAAAATAAAGATAATATTGACCGATCTAGATCAATACAACCGATCCATACCTATAGAGATAATCGAGGCACTCTTTAATTTCTGATTGGAAGTGTTGAGAAATGCCTAGGCGTTCCAAGCGATCCACACCCCAATTACGCTTGTACAAGTCTAGCGGAAAGAAATTAGGGACTGAAGAATAAACAAGAAGTAAAGAATATAAGTACAAATAATACATGATGAAATTAAAGTTCAAAACAGTATATAACTTTGCTAGTTAGCTGTGGAGAAAATTAAAGAGTAAGTGTTTTACCTGCACCATTGAATTTTTCAACTGTTCTCTTAAGATGTGCTAAGCATCGTTCATCTTTAGTCTCCATGAGTGCAAAGGCTGTGGCCGCTGTGGAAGTCAAGAACGACCCATCTTGGCACTGTAGCATGAGAAGCTTTTCCCAATCTAAATCATGGCCACCCATCCCTTCCAAGCAAAAGAGGATAACTGTGGGCACCGTGTGCATCATCTCCTTTGGTATGTTTGAGAGTTTACGGTTTCTTTTGTCATATATCTCTTGCAGGAATGGACTATCTGTAGGAACTTGGAGATCTTGCTTTCGAGCCATTTCCATAAGAGAAGGGAATGCAACCTCAAAGCCTGAAAGCATGTGCTCTTCATTTTCGCTTTCGATCTTGGACATGTTTTCCCTAATGAACACCATCCCCTTTTCACGTAATTCCGGACAAACATTCCATGAATTTAAAGCGATGACACAAGCTAAAGTGCTTAGAATCCGGTCATAAGCAGAGAAAATAAAACGATCGCCCCAAGATCCATCCGGGAGTTGATTATTCACAACCCATTGAAGGCAAGAAGGGAACTGAGGAACACCACTTCCATTAATATCTTCCACCATAGCAACCCACGCAGTATCGTAGGCTGATATGCTTATATCATTCTCACCATCCTCCGTAGATCCCAACATCGATCTAATGGATTTTATCTTCTCCTTCATCTGATCTGTGACGCAAACCTCAAAAGCTGCTGCCTCTCTGTTACCACCACCACCACCTTGGAGGGTGTCTTGAGTGAGACTATTACATATGACAACATTATTGCTTCTCGAGCGAAGCAGAAGGCCGAAGTTAGCTCGTCTACCTCGTCCCAGTTTATTTCTGGTCGCAATAGAGCAAGTACGGGAGAATGGGGGTCGTATAGCTGGAAGCTTGAAGGTGAAAGTTGCCGGAGTAAAGCATAGGGAGAAGGCAGCAGACGACATTTTTCCCGGTGGCAGTGTACTACTAATTAAGTGTATACGGTGAAAAGACGAAGGGGAAGGCCGTGGCTAGCTCTATAGTCTATACTCTGAGGACTCCTATACTCTATTTATACTTCCATATAATTTACGGAAATTTACTATCTCTCCCTACACTTACTCAAACTCCCATACTTTTTACTTTTTTTCTTTTTTTTTTTCCTGGTACTCCCTTGCTTTTTTATTCTTACATCTCTTTCAACCTGCCCTTTTAATTACCCAAATTACCCCTCTTTTCACCTATTACCTATTACATTTTTTTCAAATTGATTAGTTCAAAACCAAACCACTAACAAGTTTTGTCCTATCAAATCATCAAGGATATTGCAAATTCAAAAAAGAATAATTTTGTATCCGATATATATATCTATATTGGTATCATAAGTTCCAATTGGGTATTTGCATTGCTAATCCAATATTTTTATCTATTCTATGTCTATATCGGTATCATATGTTCCAATTGAGTACCACATTTTTTTTTTTTTCCTTTAATCCCTAAAACCATGTGCCCCAACCCCAATGGGGAATGTAACTTTTAGATTATTGATCCGAATTAGTATCGGCTGAGATTGATACCGATCTAATACCAATAAAAAAATAGATTGCTAAATTTGTGATAATAGATGAGACAAAAAAATAATAATAAATAAATAAACAACATCCTTGATGATTGGATGAGATAAAATAAATAAATAAATAATATCTTTAAGGATACATCAGCTATATCAATATCCTTGATGATTGGATGAGACAAAACTTGTTAGTGCTTGGGTTCAAATCATGTTTTGTACTAATCAATTTGAAAAAAGTGTAATATAAGCAGAGGAATATCAGAAATTAAATAAGAGATAGAGAAGTTTTAGTTAATAGGCCGTAAGGGAGTGAAATTCCCCTAATGACACCAATTACACAAGTTGACGAATTTTTTTTTTCTCTTTCGTGGATAAAAAAAATGTTGACAAATCAAGTTTTGATTAGGAAAACTTGCATGAGTGAGACAAAAAATACAAAACATGATCAAGAATCATGAATACTCGGCCTTTATAAAAAAAAGACGTGAGTCGTCCATAATCTTACCGACTCACTAGGGACTCAGGTTTTTAAGAGTCACAGAGAAAAATCACCGAGTCCGGTAAAAAAAGTAAAAACTTAGTGAGACTTGGGATTTGAGAACATTAGGTTGAAGATTAGTTTTTAAATTATTTTATAAAGATAACGATGTCTGGATGTCTGAATAGTTTTGTCACTTTCTGACTTTATCTATGGTTTTTAAACGATAAACGGTTTGTTATCTCTGACTATGACACGCAGACCAAGGCTTCCACGTTGCATTATTATACGTAAGTTATATTTTAAAATCTAATATCTATAATAGATTTAATGGTTTCCAAACGAATCCAACCCTCTCTCACAGGTTTCTAAGGCTATGTCTCGATTGTAGATAAATCAAATATAATATATTTCAAATTTTAAAATTAATAGAAACAACAAAACTCGCTCCTGACCGGGAGTGACTCGCTTCACTCGCCAGGTTTTGGAGAGGGCGAGTCAGGTCAGACTTCAGAGTTTTGCTATCTTTTGTGTAACCTTTTTTTCTATTTTTTTTAGGGTAAAATAAAGCTGAGATAATCAATTTAAGTGTGTTAATCAATTGGTAGGGTTTTGATGTAAATGGTTAGATTTGATTCAGTTTAGTTTGGTGCAAGAATTTTTAAGTGAAATCAAAATCAAATCATTTAACAAACAGTTTCAAATATTGGAATCAAAATCCTTTATAAACGGTTTCGATTTAAATAATTTTCAATGATTTCTTAGAGTTTTTATTTTTTATTCAAAAGGGTTTCTTTACCTTTAAATTTTTTATTGAAATAAATGTCAACTTGACATTGAATCGAATTACTTAGGTTGCATTTGGTAAACGTTTCGAGTCAAAAACGAAAATTTCAGTTTCTGTGTCAAAATGCCCTTTTTTTTCTTTTTTAACGAAACTGGAACGACGAAACTACCTTTTGTCGTTCCGTCAATTCTCGTTTGTATCGTTTATTTATTTTTTTTCACTTTTTGTTTAAAAAAAAAAAGCGAAAAACACCATAAATGCACCAAACGCTTTATTTCGTTTTTTCGTTCCCATAGAACGAAAAAAAATCTAGAAACATTTTTTCTGGAACATTACCAAACGCAGCCTTATTATTATATGATTTTTTTAATAGCTTTTTACTATAAACTTAATTTTTTTTTATTGAAATAAATGTAAACTTAACATTGAATGAGTCAAATGACTTAAATTTACCATGTATATGTTAATTGGTTTAATAATTTACAATGTTCTGATTCACAACTAAGAATGCATCCTGGGTACTCAGAATGGGAATGTGCATTCTCGTTCTAAGAATGCATACCAAACACAGCCTTAGATATTTTATTTTAGGACAAGATATCGCTGCATGGACGTGTGGCCATTGCTCCAACGTGGGGACCAATGAAAGTGCGTGCACGGACATATACATGGATGGGGTTTTTGATCTCCCAAGGGTGGGGTGGTAATTACATGCACTCATGTGTCTAGGAGTAGTGACTGTGCGACCAAGCAACCTTCTTTTTCCTTTTATGTTATGGTTCTTGGGCTAGCAGGTGTTGAATACTTCTTGGTTTCATGCACCTATATCATAAGTCGCATGTTGAATTATTTAGTATTGTGTGGGAAGGTAGATTCCAAGGGTGTGTTCATATGTCTAGTTTAGCCTAATCAAATTCTACCAAATGTCAAAATGAAGCATTGAAAAATCTAAGGCTATCAAAAAGGTTTGTTGGCCATCAAGAGGGTGGTTCAACATGCCTACGAGGTTACAAGTCATGACATTATAGGATGAGCTTCTAGTTCACTGGTAAGGAGAAGCTAGAGAGTAGAGCTCTAGCGTAAGCCGAGGGAAGGTCCCTGGTCCATTAAAACCATGGTTTCCATGGTTTCTTTTTGGCGGGGATAGCAGAAGGTGCAACAAACACTCAACTGCAGGAGACAGAGTAGCGAGCGCTAAGATTAGCATTGGAAATTTAAAATAAAATATGGATGTGGAGAAAGAGGTCTCCATGACAAAATTCAAAACTTAGTTATCCGTTGCATATATTGATCTTAAAAGGTTTACTATTAGCAATAAAAAAATATATGTTTTGCCCATGGATTTCAAGTTCAATCTCAGAAAAAATGGACTAAGATAGTAAGATGAAAGGCCCCATGATATAAACAAGAAGTCACGGGATCACAACAATGGGGACCTTCTAGGATTTCCTTTCCTCTACTTCCAAGATAGACGATTAGTAGTTATGATGGACAGATACTTTTCTTTGCGTTTCTAGGAAGCACCATTCTCTATAATGTTGCCACTGCTATGCAGACGATTAGATTTCATAGCAGAAGTAGTTATGGCGGACAGATACTTTTCTTTGCGTCTCTTGGAACCACCATTAATCTCTGTAATGTTGTCACTGCTGTTGCGATTCAGATCATCTTCATTAAATAAGATGACGATAAAGCTCTTGCAGAAGACAGAGCAGAACCTGTAATTGCCTTGAAGTAATTTCGCATTGCAGCATTCACCTATTTCCATTATTATTACCATTAATCCTTCCCCCACTCGTCAGACCATTGTGTCGGTTGTTGTGGTTGTTGCTAGGCTTCAAATACACAACCTTTACACCGTTCATCGTCACTCTTTGGATTCCAGACACGTCCGACAAGTAGTTGAGCTCCCCCGCATGAACCGAATCGTGGCGAGAAGTCTTACAAATCTGCGAAAGAAAAAGAAAATTTCTCAGAAATTGAAATGGATAGTAAACAATGTTGATAATTTTCATTAATTGAGCGAAGATCTATCCTGGAGAATGGCATGACCTTCATGGGTAGACTTGCAGGACTTGCAAAAGGGAAGAAATCGTCTGAAATTCGGATCTCGTACAATTCTATACAATGCCACCCCAGGCGGCTGACACGTGTAATATTTCATATTCATGGCTCAGATTAATCTATCATTACACAATCTTAAACCAGTGAAAAAACCGTCTTGAATCAAACCATTGGAGAACAAACTGGAACAAACCGGGTCGATTCATCTTTTTGAAATAAAAGCTGGTTTATTTTCCCTCTCTCTCTCTCTCTCGACTTCCCCTCTCGGTTCTCTGTAAGCCCTAACCCTGAAATCTCGACACTCCCTCTGTTTGTCGCTCCCTACTCTTTTCTCCCTCGATCTGTTCCACGCTCTCGACTCTCTCTCTGTTCGTCGCTTAACTCCGGTAGCTCTCCCTCTCGGTTACTAGAAGCCCTAACCCTCTCTGTAACCAAAAACTCAGACTTGCTCTCTCGACTCTCCCTCTGTTTGTCGCTACCTACTCTCTCGATCTATCCCACACTCTCGACTCTCTCTATGTTCGTTGCTCGACTCTGGTAGCTCTCCCTCTCGATTACTAGAAGCCCTAACCCTCTCTGTAACAAAAAACTTGGACCTGCTCTCTCGACTCTCCCTCTATTCGTCGCTCCCTGCTCTCTCGATCTGTTCCACGCTCTTGATTCTCTCTCTCTCTGTTCGTCGCTCCCTGCTACACCAACATTTCTTTTCACTGCAAAGGTATGAAGAACAGCTCCTTCATTTTTATGCATTTTCATGCTATGTCTTCTATGTACCATCCTTGCAAATTCAATAGAAGACATAGAATGAAAGAAATAACACCCAAATACAGAGGAAGACGGTTAAACCATAATAATCGCCAACCACCCTATAGTCCAAAAGTCGGAACCAAGTAGTAGTGGATCAGTCATTGCTCAACCATTATTATGGTTTAACCATCTTCCTCTATATTTGGGTGTTGATTATTTCATTCTATGTCTTCTATTGAATTTGCAAGGACGTTACATAGAAGACATAGCATAAAAATGAAGGAGTTGTTCTTCATACATTTGCAGTGAAGAAGAAATGTTGGTGTAGCAGGAAGCGACGAACAGAGAGAGAGAGTCAAGAGGGTGGAATAGATCGAGAGAGAAGGAAGCAACAAACAGAGAGAGAGTCGAGAAAGCAGGTCCAAGTTTTTTGTTACAGAGAGGTTTAGGGCTTCTAGTAACCAAGAGGGAGAGTTCTAGTAACCGAGAGAGAGAGCTACCGAAGTCTAGCAATGAACAAAGAGAGAGTCGAGAGTGTGGAATAGATAGAGAGAGCAGGGAGCGACAAACAGAGGGAGAGTCGAGAGAGCAAGTCCGAGATTTTGGTTACAGAGAGGGTTAGGGCTTCTAGTAACTGAGAGGGAGAGCTACCGGAGTCGAGCGACGAGCAGAGAAAGAGTTGAGAGCGTGGAACAAATCGACGGAGAAAAGAGCAGGGAGCGACAAACAGAGGGAGTGTCAAGATTTCAGGGTTAGGGCTTACAGAGAACCGAGAGGGGAAGTCGAGATCGAGAGAGAGAGGCTGAGAGAGGGAGAGAGAGAGAGAGAGAGAGAGAGAGAGAGAGAGAGAGAGAGAGAGAGAGAGAGAGAGAGAGAGAGAGAGAGAGAGAGAGAGTCGAAAGAGGATAGAGGGAAAATAAGCCAGCTTTTATTTCAAAAAGATGAATCGACCCGGTTTGTTCTCCAATGGTTTGATTCAAGACGGTTTTTTCACTGGTTTAAGATTGTGTAATGGTAGATTAATCTGAGCCGTGAATATGGAATATTACAAGTGTCGGCCGCCTGGGGTGGCATTGTACAGAATTGTACGAGATCCGAATTTCAGACGATTTCTTCCCCTTACAAAAGGGAATTCCCAAACAATCATTACAATACAAATTACACTCTTTTGCAAGAGGGCAGTTGCATGGTTGTAAGTACTTGTTCTTCAAAAGTTGCAATACCCATTTTTGGCTTGGGAATTTTCTTCTTCCACTGGTTTCCATGTCCTTAATTCTTACCTTCCCTACCCTTCCACGATGCTATGCTTCCAAGTAGAAAGAATGTAGTAACAATCCTTGGCTTGATTATCTCTTATATAAAGGGACTCAAAAGATAATTCTATTTCTAATTGGAGTTGGAACCTTCTAACTTCTGTAGTTCAGTTTCAGTTTTCATAGTCTATGAGACATGCGAGTTGGACTTCTACTAGGAAAATACTTGTTTGATTATTCTAATGCCAAGTGTGTTCTAGTCCAAATGGGCTACAGGCCCAGACATGTAAAAAACATGTGTAATCCCACAAGGGGTCAAGGGCCGCCAGTAGGCCCGGTTGGTTCAAATGGCAGACGGCTGCCGAGCAAACATATAAGTGGGCCAAGGGCACATGGTAATTAGAAGTAGGCCCATCTCATCCAACAAGTTATTGGCCTTTGACTTGGTTACTTGGGCTTGCCTCTTAAAAGAATGTAACTTCCATCAAGCTCATCAAACTCAACAATCATTTAGTTCCATAGATGATGTAGTTTATACTTTAAGGTAAAATTATCCTCCAACCAAAAAAAAAAAATAGTAAAATTATCCAAAAACTCTCTCTCTCTCTCTCTCTCTCTCTCATATCCTGGTTGAAGAAGAATTTTCAGATTTTAGTTTCGTTACGTTTTTTGGGTCAAGTCGAAGAATCATATTTCTCTCCCTTGCAGGTAACCAGCCTGCCCATCTCATACCATTCCCACATTGACACACCCATGGACGGTGTCTACCGGGTTGGGGTGGTTACCCATAGGGGAGGGGATTTAGACTCCAAGTTGAACCGTGGTTCAATAAATTAAACCAAATGGGTTATGGCTAAGTAATTTTGATTTTTCTATTGTAACAAGCCATGCAATAAGCCCAAATATTATTTTCAATTTTTTTAGGCTTTGTATGGTAATATTACGAAAAATCATTTATGGTGTTTTTCATGTCTTTTGGAAGAAAATATAACAAAATCTGTACGAAATAGTCGGTCTTTTTTTCTTTTTTTTAATAAACCAAACTAGAGAAACTTTTTGACCCCATTTGAGAAACACCAAAAACTTGTGCCAAATAAATGAGAAACAATTCTTCGAAATTGTGTGCACAACTTTCATTTGGTGATATGGAAAAAATTGAGGGTCCACGGCCACCACCACTTCCATTACATCTATTTTATGTAGAGAAAATTGTTTCTATTTAAATGCATTCCTTGCTTCTTCTTTTTTTTTTTTTTT
>NC_056563.1:20138440-20314813 GCF_013358625.1 Macadamia integrifolia | reverse complement strand
TTTTTTGGGTAATAGCAGAAACATTTTTTTCTAGTATTCTAAAAATCCAGAAAAAAAAAATATTTTGTTTCTAACTCATTACCAGTTTTTTGAAACATAAATGTTTACATACAGAGTCAGCTTGATGTCACTGGTTGGATTCGATCGTCCAACAAGTTGAGGTGCATTGTGTTAACTCTTTCGAATCTATCATATTACAAAGGATAAAAATTTCTCAAAAACTGCAATGAAGTAAACATTAATGAATAAATGTGCATGATACCGGTCTTTGTCCAAAATAAAAGCCAATATATTTTTATTTTAAAAGATAAATAAATTATGGGGATAGAATCCTGCCACTCTAGTGTAGGCAACATCAATGCGTGGCAAGGTTGTAAAACTCAGGAATGGTCATGGGATGGGCCTAGGCTGATACAGTTCTGATACAGAGTTGGATCAGCTTGAATCGGACCGTATCGAACAAATTTACCACTGTTTAAAAAAAAAAGATTCTATTACAATTTTACCCTTGACCATACATGTATATTGGATCGAAAGGTCAGGATCGAGGATTAGGCAAGGCCGACACCATTTCGATCTGACCAATACTATCCGATCCATAGGGCCAACTGAGAGCGTGAGGGAGCATCTTCAGCACACTTAACTGGAATCCTAATCCTTGTTCAAAATTCAATAGCATAGCTTAAAATTGAGGTAGAAAATCTTTGTAATCCTACACGAGACGAAACAGATAGAGAAGGATGTTGGGGGTATTTTAGAGTTTTTATTATTTTTGTAGGGATTTAGTAAAGGGACAATCATGCCCCCCCCCGGGCTGTACTTAGCCATTATTACATATAGATCTGAATGTTTTCTAAAATTACGTCCCCTCCCTTACCTTTTGAAAATTCCAATTTGTTACTAGATTAGCATTGTAATTTAAAATAAAAAATTGATGCGGAGAAACAGGTCTGGTAACAAAAATTAAAACATATCAAATTGGTATTGAAAACTATAAATCAGATATAGTTCTCAGTTGCATTCATAGATCTTAAAAGGTATACTTGGGTCACTCACACGGGGTTGTTTAGTACTTTTCACTGCTTTTAATGAAAGTTGAATAGTTCTCATTAAACCCGGTATGACCCGATCCATGCGGTTGTGGGGTCAGTATGGGCCCGCGGGACTAGTCAGGCAGAAGTCTTGGATACCCGTCGTTAGTAAAAAATATATATATGCTGCCCATGAAATTCAAGTTCAGTCTTAGTAAGAGATGGACTAGGATCAGAACAATGGGGACCTTTTAGGATTTCCTTTCCTCTTCCTCCAAGGTGGACGATTAGATTTCATAACAGAAGTTGTGATGGACAAATACTTTTCTTTACATCTCTTGGAATCGCCGGTCTTTGTAATGTCGTCACTCCTATTGCCATTCTGATCATCATTACCATTCTGTTGCTTTTTAGGAATAGGAACAATCGATAGGTTCACAATAGAGCTCTTAATGGAGACAGAGCAGAACCTATAAATTTCTTCAAGCTGCAATTTCGCGTTGCAGCATTCGCATCTATTTCCTTTGTTATCATTAATCCTTTCCCCTTTCTCCTGCCCATTCTGCTGGTTGTTGTTTCTAGGCTTTAGATATTGTTAGATCAAACACCAAGAAACACGAATAATAAAGAGACAATAGATCCGTACGACACAGAGATTTAACGAGGTTCACACACCAGGGTGGTGTGCTACGTCCTTGGGCGAAGAAGAAGATGATTCACTATACAAAAGAGAAATTACACCCTAGCAGCGGCGATGAAAAACTCGTCCTGAAACCCTAGCAGCTTGAAAACCCTGGAATACAATGACTTTCTCAATAAGCAACAGTACATTATATATACTCCAAATCATGGGTCGACCCATCGGATCACGGTCGATCCGGTTGAACCATACCTACGGCCCCGCACCCCTATCGGCCCAACCCCTCTGCTTCCATCACAGATCTCAAAAAAATTTTCATTCGGGTCACCACCAAAATATGTCGGATCGGGTCAATCTTCAAAACGGGTCAAGAATTCAAGACAAACTTAACAAATCTCCACCTTGCCTTGAATTCTCCTCCAACAGATAAACAAATAGCTAATATCTTCATCTTCTCCAATAGCCCTCCAAAGGGCTGAACTGAAACATGACAAACACCAAGTAAATTCAAGCAATGCTCGAACTTACCAACACATAAAGGCTTAGTCAATATATCAGCTGGATTATCTTCAGTACCAATCTTCAACACTTGAATATTACCTTGAGCAATTATCTCTTTTATGAAATGATACCGAACATCAATGTGCTTTGTCCTCTCATGATACATTGGATCTTTAGTCAAGTGAATAGCACTTTGGCTATCACAATGGACAACAGTCACCCTATGATCCATGCTGAGTTCTCCCAACAAACCTCTAAGCCAAATAGCTTCTTTAATTGCCTCAGTCACTGCCATATACTCTGCTTCAGTAGTAGATAATGCAACTGTAGCCTGTAAAGTAGCTTTTCAACTAACCGTACTTCCTCTAAGAGTAAATACATAGCCTATGAGTGACCTCCTCTTGTCAAGATCACCTGCATAATCTGAATCAACATAACCAGATAAACTATCACCATTCCTCCCAAACTCCAAACAAGCACCAGAGGTCCCTTTCAAGTACCTAAGTATCCACTTCACTGCTTCCCAATGAGCTTTGCCTGGACATGATAAATATCTGCTCACCACACTGACAGCTTGTGAAATGTCAGGACGAGTGCAAACCATAGCATACATAACGGAGCCAACTGCACTAGAGTATGAAACACGTGACATGTACTCCACCTCTTCATCTGTCTTAGGTGATAGAGCAGTTGAAAGTCTAAAATGAGATGCAAGAAGAGTAGTTACAGGTTTGGCATCTTTCATGCCAAAATGATTCAATACCTTCTCAGTGTACTTTTGTTGAGATAGGCACAGCTTCTCTGCTTTTCTATCCCTCTTGATCTCCATACCAAGGATCTTCCTTGCTGCCCCCAAATCTTTCATCTCAAATTCAGAACTTAATTGTTCCTTCAACTTATTGACCTCATTCCTATCTTTTGCTGCAATCAACATATCATCAACATAAAGCAACAAATATATGAATGATCCATCAGAGAGCTTTTTAAAATAAACACAACAGTCATATTGACACCTGGAGTATCCAAAACTAGCCATAATTGAATCAAACCTTTTATACCACTGTCTAGGAGACTGTTTCAAACCATATAGGGACTTCTTCAACAAGCATACATGGTCCTCTTTACCTTCAATAACAAACCCTTCAGGTTGATGCATATAAATCTGTTCTTCTAGTTCACCATGCAAGAATGTTATTTTCACATCAAGTTGCTCTAACTCCAAATCATGCATAGCAACTAAAGCAAGTAGGACACGAATAGAACTATGCTTAACAACAAGTGAGAAAACATCATTAAAATCAATTCCTTATACCTGACTGTAGCCCTTTGCAACCAAACGTGCCTTGTACCTAGCATCTTCAACACCTGAGGCAGATTCCTTCTTCTTAAAGACCCATTTGCAACCAATAATTTTCTTCCCTGTTCTCGGCTTCACAAGCTCCCAAGTCTGATTTTTATGAAGAGATTTCATCTCCTCATTCATGACAATCAACCATTTTGTAGAATCAATTGAAGCAACAGCTTCAGAATATGTTGCAGGCTCACTATTTTCAATTGTATCTGCAACAGATAATGCATAAGCAACAAATTCAGCATGCCCATACTTTTGTGGTTGTCTAATATTCCTCCTTGGTTTATCCTTGGCAATGTTGCACCGCTCTTCTTCTTGATTCTCTTAAGCATCATCTTCTTCAGTAAAAGTAGGCAGCTGAACTAAAGTTGATAGATTGTGCTTTGTTTGAAGATGAACAACCAATTTCAAACTCCACCTTCTCTCTAGATTTTTCTTGACCTTCATCACAATGAATAGGAACTTCTTTCCTAGGATGCAACATAGCAGATTCATCAAAAATAACATCTCTACTAATAATAAATTTTGGAGACTTTGGATCAGAACACCACAACCTGTATCCTTTCACTCTAGATCCATACCCAAGAAAAATGCATTTTTTAGCCCTAGGTTCCAACTTCCCTTCATTTACATGTGCATAAGCAGGACATTCAAATACTTTGAAATTTGAGTAGTCTGCAGGTTTACCTGACCAAACTTCTTCTGGAGTCTTGCACTCAATAGCTGTGCAAGGAGATCGATTCACCAACAAGGTTGTTGTGTTAACTACTTCTGCCCAGAACTCCTTGCCCAATCCTGCATTTGATAACATACACCTTGCCTTTTCTAACAAGGTTCTATTCATACGCTCTGCCACTTCATTATGCTGGGGTGTTTTAACAACTGTATGATGTTTTACAATACCTTCATTTTTGCAGAACTCATTAAAGTCACTTTCACAAAACTCTAGGCCATTATCAGTTCTCAACCTTTTAATTTGTTTCCCAGTCTGCTTCTCAAGCAAATTCTTCCACTGTATGAAAGTGACAAATACTTCATTCATGGTTTAAAGTATCTCCGATACCGATACGATACCCTCCGATACGTATCTTAAATTTAGCCCGGCGATACGATACACACTGATACGATACATTGAATTTTTAAAATCCTTTTGTATCGATATATATCCTACGATACATACCGATATGCATCAATACACCACGGATACATCGATACGATACGATATGCACCGATAAGACTTTATAGAAAATATAAAATCGAGGTGAAATATACGTATCGATGAGTATCGATATGTATTGATCGATACAAATTGGTGAGTATCGGTACGTATCGGTGAATATCGGTATGTACCGATACAGTGCGCTACGATCATATAATGGCCAATATGGGTAATTTTTCAGAAAAAATACGATTTTTTGAGGGGTTTTTGTTTCAAAGTTGCTACCAGCTATATTTCTCTCTAACTAAAATGGAAATCAAGGTTGTGAACAAGGATTTTACATTTATGGGACAATTACAAACCTTAAATTCTTAGTGCGATACCCTCAATTTAGTGTTTATGCATAATACATGTTATCAATAGCTTTTTTTAACAAATTCTTTATGAAAAAGTGTTTAAAAAATGTTTCCTATCTATTTATGTGTGTATCTTTAGCGTATCTTAACGTATCTCCGATACGATACGATACCTTTCAATACGTATCTTAATTTTGGCTGACCGATACGGTGACCGATACCGATACTTTAATCCTTGACTTCATTTTTGTGCTTCAAGAAATAGACCCAAACCTTCCTAGAGAAACCATCAATGAAAGTAAGCAAGTATCTTGCACCAGCCCCCTTTGAAGCAACCCTGGATGGCCCTTATAGGTCTGAATGAATGTAGTCCAAAGTTTCCTTGGTCCTGTGAATAGCAGTACTGAAACTAACTATTTTCTGTTTCCTAAACACACAATGCTCACAAAACTCCATTGCTCTCATACTCTGACCACACAATAAGCCCCTTTTACTTAATGATGTCATCCCTCTTTCACTCATATGGCCTAACCTCATGTGCCATAAATTTGTGACATCTGATTCAGACATAGATGATGAAGCTGCTGCAACAGACCTAGTGACTGTAGTACCCTGCAACACATATAAACTGCCAACCTTGATTCCTTTCATCAATAAGAGAACACCCTTGTTGATCTTCATGACTCCATCTTCAGTTGTATACTTGCACCCATTTGAATCAAGAGTGCCTAAACTGATGAGATTCTTCTTCAAATCTGGGACATGCCTGACATTGGACAAGGTTCTGACAATGCCATCATATATCTTGATAGTGATCATTTCCATTCGTATGTAGAGAATCATTCACGATTGGGACACATATGGTAGGAACAACCAGAGTCAAGAATCTATTCATCATGTGATCCAACTTTATCATCAGTCACCAAAAGCATATTAGACTCACTCTCATTTTCAGCAATACTAGCTTCTGTAGAATCATCTCTTTTCTGTTGATTTTGAGCACCACCACCTGCCTTCTGCTTATTTAAAATCTTATAGCATTTAGATTTAATATGCCCATTTTTCTTACAGTAATTGCAGGTTAAATTTTTGTGCTTAGATTTTGATCTAGCCTTCTTTTTGTCACCATCTGAACCCCTTTCATTCGTTCTCCCTCTAGCTACCAAACCAACATCATCAGATTTATTGGTAGACGTTAACTCATCATCAATCTTCTGCTTGGTTTGCAGATTTGTTTTGACATCCTCAATAGAGATTGTCTCTCTACCATAAATCATGGTATCCTTAAAATGCTTATAAGATGGAGGCAGAGAACATAATAATAAGAGGGCCAAATCTTCATCGTCTATTTTGACATCTATCCTTTTCAAATCAGTAACAATAGAATTGAACTCAGATATATGGGATTTAATAGAAGTACTTTCACCCATATAAACGGTATACAGTTGTTGCTTCAATCTCAACCTATTGGTGAGGGATTTGGTGAGGCAGAGGTTCTCTAACTTCACCCATAACTCTGCAGTCATTTTCTTTGAAAGAACTTCCTGTAGAACATCATTCGAAAGACACAACTAAATAGCTGAAAGGGCTTTATCATCCAAATCGTTCCAATCATCATCGGACATAGTTGCAGGTTTCTTCGCCTTCCCAAATAGAGTTTTCTTCAAACCATGTTGCGTGTGGACAGCCATCATTCAAACCTGCCATAAATTAAAACTGATGTTACCGTCAAACCTATCAATATCGTATTTCGTTGAAGCCATAGATCGAAGTAACCCAGAGCTCTGATACCAGTTTGTTAGATCAAACACCAAGAAACACGAATAATAAAGAGATAATAGAGATTTAACGAGGTTCACACACCAGGGTGGTGTGCTATGTCCTCGAGAGAAGAAGAAGATGATTCACTATACAGAAGAGAAATTACACCCTAGCAACAGCGATGAAAAACTTGCCCTGAAACCCTAGCTGCGTAAAAACCCTGGAATACAATGACTTTCTCAGCAAGCAACAGTACATTATATATACTCCAAATCACGGGTCGACCTATCGGCCTAACCCCTCTGCTTCCATCACAGATCTCAGAAAATTTTTCATTCGGGTCACCACCAAAATATATCGGATCGGGTCAATCTTCAAAACGGGTCAAGAATTCGAGACAAACTTAACAGATACACAATCTCGAAACCATTTATCATCACTTAGGGAATAAAAAATAATCTTAGATCGTAATTGGAGTTTGGAACCTTCTCTTACTACAATCTTTTTTCCACTAATTTGGACTATTTGTTAGATATCTAATTATAATTTAACCGTTGACAAATATAATTTCAGCATGATTTGAAAAACAATTGGTAGAGTTAGACTATAACTCCTACTTTTGTAGTTCGTTGTATCCAAGATACTTAAGGATGAGTGGTTTTCAGTTTTCATAGCCTTTCTATGAATCGTGAGAATTGGAGTTCTACTAAGAAAATACTTGTTTAATAGTGAGAATTGAAGTTCCCATTGGCCAGTACTGTGGAACAATGCGAAGGCACCCGGTAGCACTTTCAATTAATGATTTTGATGGTGCTAGAGAATAAGGAAAAGAGCTAAGACAACTTAGAAAAATATATTGAAAGCAAATTGTATTTACTGGGGAAGGAAGGTCTGGATTACATAAGTCTAAGATGTAAGCAGATAATTGAAAATTCGAACTAGATTGCATCTATATTCGTTTAGAGGTATCTCTATCCGATCAAGGATTTGTGGGACTATATTCACATCCCTAATGCAAATTTTGTGGATCACGCTCGTGATTATTTTATCGTCAAGCTGCAGACTGTTAGAGACATGCATGTCCTCCTTTTCTGTCAACCGTGGCTGTATCGTGGACACATCACGTTCCTTCAAATGTGGAACCCTGATATTTCTGCTCATCAAGTTATGTTTCCAGTGATGGTGATTTGGGCTCAAGGGGAGAAACTGAACTGAGATTTGAGCTCAAAATTATTGCCCTGGGCTTGTGGAAGAACTATGCAGGAAGGTTGGGCTGCTTTAGTAGGGTAGAACCTATCTTTCAGAGATTTAGGTGCAGGGTTTGGCTGTTGGTCTCTCATATTGAAGGGTTTTAAAGAGGGTCAGTACTTGTTGGATCTCTTCTTTCTAACTGATTCTTAGTATTACGTACCCACCTAACACTCATGCAACAGAAAACTACCCACAACTAGAGTAATATAAGCACAAAAGAATGGAAAGAAAAACTTTCTTTTTTTATTTTTATGATTTTTTTTTGGCTTTTTGGGAGCTTATCAGCAGGGATCCAGGGTTGCTCAGGTCAATTCCTAAGGTACTGCTACAGGGCGAAACCTATCTTTATCATACTGTGAGACTTGGCGACCTCCACCAATGCAACTATTATTGCAAGTTGTTCTTCTCAGGAATTCAATAAAAGAAAAACAAAAACAAAACAAAGCACTCTGATTTACCAAAAGAAAGCGAAAAATAACAAGGAACTGTCTCCCCTGCAACGGCGCCAAAAACTTGTTTGAAATTTAAAAGTAACCATAAGCATACGAATCAGTGGAGCTAACGGGTCGAACACAAGAAGAGCAGCCACTTTATTTTAGGCTTCCTCTAGTAATGCAAAAATGAATAGATTCATTATGGTGATCTAATTCTAACTACCGACCTAACACAAATGCATCTAAAAGCGACCTAACCATTCACATCTAGGAATTTAAATACTCAAACCATGCAATTAAAAAGCAAATAAAAAGTAAAAGTGCTGAAATAAAAAGTGTTGAAAAGGCAAATAAATAAAATAAAAAGGGAAACAAGCTAGAGAGAGGCACATAAATAGGAATCTCTACTTAGCCCGAGGGATACACCATAAATAACATAAGCTTCCCTACTTGACCAGAGAGTACTCTTACAAGGGTTTTTCTACTTGGCTTTAGGGGACGGGATGTAATATAAATAATAGAAATAAAAGGATGGTTCCATAGCTAGAGAGGAGCAAAGTCAACACATGCATCTAGTCAAGGACCTTGGGAGAAAGGAAAAGCATCAAAGTAAAAACTGAAATTTAAATCCTACTTTAAGAATGAAGGGGTAGCAAGAAGAGGGAATAAGAGAGGGGTGAGAAGACTACTGAATGAGCCTACTTACTTGAACTTCAATCCTTAAATTGAAAACTTGATCCATTTAAGATACTACCAGTACTAAAAATCAGATCTGAAAAAACCAAATCTGAAATTTCTAATACCAGAGAAAATAAATCTGAAGAGAAAAATTGAACTTGAAATACATGCTCCATAACTTATTCTTGTCACCTAGAACTAAGCCTAGAACTAGAACTTGAAAATTACAACTTCAATTGCTTAAACAATAAAAATAAAAGGCTGAATCAAAAACAAAAGTGTTTGCATTAATTGAATAAAAAGAACTTACAAAAGTGTTTAAAGCAAAAACCTAGAACTAGAGCTAGAGAAAGAGAAAACTAGAGAAAGAGCAACTAAAAAAAAAAAAAACCTAAGAAGAGAAGTAGAGAGGAAGAGAGGGACCACCCTTTAGGGTTTTGTGGACTCCTTTTTATAGGGAATAGGAGAGAGAGGAGGACCTCCAAAGGTGAATCACCTTGGATGATTTTGTGATGCGGTGGAGGAGAGAGAAGAGAGAGAATCGTAGGAAGTAGAAGGTTTTTTTATTTCTTACCTTTTTTTCCTATTTTTTCTATTCTGTTTTTTTTTTCTTTTTTTCTTTTCTTTCCTTTTTCTCTCTTCTTGCGCAAGAAACCCCCCTTAACCGATTTTTCTTGCTTGGATTTGGACAATATTCTATTTTAATGAGAAATTCCATCTATGCCCTTATCTTTTTCTTTTCTTTGTTTTCTTTCCTATGTTTCCTTTTTATTTTCTCTCTCTTTTTCAAACTTGCGCATTGAACTTGAGACTTCTTAATAAGCAAGGGATTTTGCACACCACAACTCACCAACTACACTAGGTAATTGTTGTTACCAAAAACAAATCTTCAATCACTTAAGAGTGTGGTCCATCGATCCTTATTGGAATCTAGAATATTCTTTTGTACCCTCGGACAACTGCAAACTAGTTGGTTCTGCATCTCGGTTCAGTTCTGATCCATTATTCTTTTTCTGACCCGAAAAGAATAATCACTTGTACAGGTGATCAAATGGATGTGTACTTTTAATTGAACACATTCACCTTGCTCAAAATTTCGTCATATTCGCAATGATGAAAAGAAACAGGACCTCTTTATATGTAAAATTAGAGATATAGCACCTGATAGTCCATAAGGCCTAGAAAATATAAAACCTGCAAAAATAGAGTAAAACCCGAGGTAACTCCATTCTAAATGTGTAAAATGTATGTTTTACTACCCTATATTTCACACATAAATGTGCTTATCATGCCTTGAGATGGAGACCCCTTCTGGCACGGTGAGCTCCACCCTTAATCCGGCTGCCAGACTGCTCATTCCTCTTACCCAAAGTCTGTTACCCACGGTCGAGGTTAATCTGGGACCTTCCAGTGTCATCAATGTGCAGCTCTCATATGAAAGTTTACCATCTAACATTTGTCCCAACTACATCCGCGTGGGACATGTTGGCTCAGACTGTCCATTCAGACCGAGGCAAGCTTACATGCAAGCTTTGGCAGAAGGGGATCCAGCTACAGAAGCACTTCTTCTTCCAAAAGCGGCTTCACAGCCTCGACGAGCCAGTCTCCTTTCGAGGTTTGTTCAGTGTATGATGTTTATTTCCTTACTGATTCTACAGATTTTTCTGACTCTCCAAAACCATCCAAGGATCGCAACCAGGGTCATCCCATTCCGTCTTTACCTCCAAAGCGTCAAAGTGAAATCATGCAAGCTATTGTACAAATGGATTATGTCCTTGGAATCGACTTACCTCTCACCTCTGCCACCACCCACAGAGTCATGCATGATTTTCATTGCAACATCAATATGGTCCCTCAGATTCAAGCTTCGTTTGCCCTCGAAGAAACAAATTTTGTTCCGGTGTTTCTAGGGAATGTCAACCGTATAACTCCGCGTCAAACCAATCGAATCATTATTAGAGAGCTTGCTTCCTCTCAGCAAAAGAACTACGACAGTGCACCTTCTCTCTCATCTCCATCACTGAGCATGGCTGAAGGATCTCATCCCTTTAGTTCAGCTCGTCGTTTTGCCCGTATCTTCAAGGGGAAAGCTCTAATGACTGCGCCTTCTGAGACTGGTACATTCAAGGACACCACATTCTTCCGCCCATTGCCCCGGCTGAATGATTTATTGCCGCAGAAGCGCCCTCCCACCTTTGTTCCTTCCGATCCACTTACTTTGCAGTTATTTCCGGATTGCAAGAGCAAAGTGTCCAAAAAGCAAAAACACAATGCAGATCCTGACGACTCAGATATGTTGTTAGATTCTGAGGTTTCGGTGGCTGGCCGGTTGCTGCCGCCAGAGAAGCCATGAAACTCTGGCTTCTAACTGTCGAGATCTTGGTCGTCCCTCGACACGGCGGGAGCTCCGTCATCTTCTTTTGAAACATCGACCTAGTTTATGTTTTCTTTCAGCAACTAAGCTTGCTTCTTCTAGGATGCAATACCTTTGTAAGACTTTTTCGTTTTCAAGTTTTCTGTGTGTCCCTGCAGTGGGTAATGCTGGTGGTACTCTTTTGCTTTGGAATTTCCTGGACTGTTCTTCCAAATATCTTGGGATGTAGTTGGTTCTGATCTGACTGCATGTGTTCAAAGTTTCTTCCAGACTGGTACATTCACTCTTCCTCTCAATTCCACTTTTATCGCATTAATTCCTAAAGTGGATATGCCAACAACTACATCTGAGTACAGGCCCATCAGTCTTATGTAATTTTGAATATAAGGTCATCTCCATAATCCTTGTTAACTGATTGCGACCAATTTTGAATCAAGTCATTTCCTTCAACCAGAATGGTTTTATCAAGGGTCGTCACATACAAGACAATGTCCTTATATGCAATGAATTACTTCATAAGATCAAATCCACAAGACAAGGCCGAACTGGGTACTTTTCTCTCAAGATTGGCATGCTCAAAGCATATGATCATTTGGAATGGTCATTCCTCCGTCCGACCCTCCTCAATATGGGTTTTCATTCTACATGGGTTCAGTGGGTTATGTTTTGTGTTGAACCTACCCAATTGAGTGTGCTTCTCAATGGTTCCCCGCTGCCTTCTTTCAAACCATCTCGGGGTTTGCATCAAGGAGATCCGCTTTCCTCATATCTCTTTGTCTTATGTGTTGAGGTTCTTTCCACTCATTTGGCTTTGGGTTTGTAGCAAAAACAAATTCAGGGAGTTCAGATTTGTCAAGGAGGCGAGCGTATCACTCATATGGCCTTGGCAGATGATCTTATTCTATATGGAAAGGCTTCCATGCAGGAAGCGCAAGAATTACAAAGTATTTTGCATACTTACTGTCAATTCTTTGGTCAACAAATCAATCTTCAAAAGGCCAAAGCCCAGTTTAGCCCCAACGTGGATTAGTCAAGAGGCAGTTGAGTGAATTTTTTCAGATCATCCCAACTTCTACTTTACACAATTATCTGGGTATTCCTTTTATCAATGGCAAGCTTTCCAAAGCTCACTGTTCAGATTTAGTTGACCAGGTAAGCCGAAAGCTACAGCATTAGAAGTCCCAATATCTAAGCCCTGCGGGTAAAGTGGTCCTCATTCAGTCTTCTCTAGCCGCTATGCCACAATACACAATGTCCTGCTTCCGTGTCCCTGCTTCAGTCCACGAGTCCTTCGATGCTACATGCCACAACTTCTTTTGGTCTCATGGTTCGGCCAAACAGGTTCAAACGGTTGCTTGGTCTACTATTTGTCAACCAAAGCGTTCTGGAGGTCTAAATGTCAAATTCTCAAGTGCAATGAATTCGGCTTTGTTGGCAAAAAAAAGGTTGGGATCTCTTGCAATCGACCCCCTCCATGTGGTCCTTGTTAGTGAAGCAGAAATATTATCCCCTCACTTCCTTCCTAAATGCCAAATGCCCATCTTCGGCTTCTTGGGGTTGGAAATCTATATGTTCAATTCGTGATATTCTTCGTCAGGTTGCTCTCTACATCATCAGTAACGGCCATTCCATCCATCCATCCATGGGCGGATTATTGGATCCCCAATCATCACCCATCTGCAGCCCCGTTCCCTCTTCCCCCCCACTGCCCCTACCCGGGTCTCTGATCTTATTGACCCAATTCTAGAATGTGGAAGCGCGACCTCGTTTTCCAGTGGTGGCCCCCTGACCTCGCATATGCCATATTTTCCATCCCCATACCTATTTTCCCTTGTGATGACAAGCTTGTTTGGTCTCTTACATCCAACGGTCGTTTCACAGTGGCCTCTACTTACCAATTCATCATTCAGGGAATCTGTCCTCCCAATCCCCAACCCCCTTCTCCATGGCCATACCTTTGGAAACTTCCAACGGCACCTAAAATTCAAATTCTATTCTGGAAAATTTGCCATGGCAAACTCCCTCTCCCGGAGCTCCTCAACTCTAGAGGTTTTAAACTCCCAACGACCTGCAGCCTTTGTCGATCTCAACCGCTTACCTCTAATCACCTTTTCTTTGACTGTCCATGCACTTATCAAAGGAAAATAAACAATCTCTATTCTGTTTCACTGTTTGGCATCTTTGGGTAGCCTTTTGGGGATGGGTGTTCCGTTAAGAACAGTTTAATCCGGCTACAGTTGTTCGATTGGCTATTAATGATTCCAGGGATTTTCTTTCTTCGCTTTCTACTTCAGTGAGACCCTCTGTACGCTTTGTCGCTTGGAGCCCTCCTGTTCCTGGAGTTTTTAAAATTAATGTTGACGGTGCCAGTCGTGGTAACCTTGGTCTAGCAGCTGTAAGCAGTATTTGTAGAAACTCTGAATCTCAGGTTATTGGGAGCTTCGCAATTGGAATCGGAGGGAATTATGCTATTGTCGCTGAAGCCTTGGAAGTTCGTCATGCCCTCCTTTTGGGCCACCGAGAAAGGTTTGCATTCAGTCACTGTCGAAGGAGATGATCTCTTAGTGGTGCAGCTCCTCTTGGGTTCTCACTCTTCATGTCCATGGCGTATTTTCTCTATTATTGCAGACTGCAAGCTTCTCCTCCCTTATTTTCCTTCGATCACTTTTCATCACATTCTTCGGGAAGGCAATGCCGTTGCCGATAAACTGGCTACAAGGGCAACGTCTGCGCAAACGAGTTACATCTTCTCCAATCCTCCCCCGATGTTTTCTTCTCCTTTATTTGCAGACTATATCGGAACTTTGTTCCCTAGGTATTAATAAAGTCTTTTTATCAGAAAAAAAAGAAGGTTATAAGGTAAAAGAATCAGGTTTTTCTTTAGATAATCAAGACCAATCGAGATCGGATCAGTGTCCAGCTTCCATCCTGTCCGATCCCGAGACCGATTCCGATATCTTTAGCCATGCCCAGAATCGAAAGTTGAAACAAAACTCTAAAACGAAATTTTTAATTTCTCTGGTTTTGAAACCCTAGCCCCTGCCCCCTTCTCCTCCTCCGTTCCCAATCGATAGCAGTGGCGAGTATCCATTCCCGGTTGATTGCAGCGGCGACCGGCGAGTCTCTTCTCTGTAAGCCTCTGTTTACCTTCTCTTCTCCGTAAGTCTTTTATTCATTTCCTCTTCTCTTCTCTGTAAGCATTTGTTCAGCTTTTGCTATCATCATAGTTTGTCTCATCACAAAAGTTTCAGAAACTACTGGAGTGGCGTAGTCAACGTATTCTTCAAAATCGAAACAAAAATGACCTACCTCGTTTCAAAATACAGGTCCAGCTTGATCTCCTCCATTTTCTGCATTATCATACTTCTGCAGAGGCACTAACTTGGAACTGCGCCTGTGTTCCATCCTGCATTTGTGTTACCCAGCCAGATTTCAAGAAACCAAAATAATGAAAGCAAAAATACATGAGCATTTCTCCATAGGGGATGCTATCGAACAGAGAATGTTCAATCCATCCTCCCAGGTTTAAGTTTAACCCATAAGTTTACGGGTCCCATTCAAATTGTCCCTGAATCAACTCGAAATCTTTAGGAAAATGGGAATTCTAGTTGGAAAAGTCCCTGAATTTACCTTGAGTGTACTCTAGAGAGGAAGAAGGCCCAAGCACAGCCGTTGATCTGTTGTCTAGGACAATTCTCAGTCAAATGAATCCTGTTAGGACTATTTTTTGCTGATCAAGTTCTGTTGGTCAAAATGCGTTTTAAACGCGGTTGCCGTTTGTAATCATTTAAAACGCGCTTTATATAATGCGGTAAAAAATGAAAACGGCAAAAAAAAATCATTTAAAACACGCACATTTAAAACGCGTATGCATATTTTGATGGTAAAATAAGGATTTTATCATACTCATGAGAGAGAGAGGGAGAGAGAAAAAAAAAAAACCATTCGATAGGGTTTTGGCGTTTGGACGGTTTCCAATTTTTTCCCCAATCCTTTAACCCTCATTCTCGGTCAGTCCGTCTAAGAAATCAGAGATTCAGAGCATATTGAATTTCGTGAGAAGAAACGGCGCATGGTTTCCAATCCCCCATACCCACTCCTCCGGTCCTCCACTCCTCAGTCCTCCCTCCTACATCCTTGAGAAGAAGCGGCGCACAGTGAAGTAGCAGGTCGAACTCGAAGTAGCAGTGAGCAGGTCGAACTTCGAAGTAGCAGTCGACAGCGTCGCAGCGGAAGGTTAGAAATCTGATTCAGATTTCAGAATAGCTCTCGCCATCTGAATTTTTTTTTTTTTTTTTTTCTTTTTCTTCTTGGTTTTCTCTCTTCATCTCAAAATCCTTTCTCACTTTTAATGTGGGTTCCTTTTTCTTATTAAATCCTTATTCATTTACAGGAAGCACCCTTGCTTCATTCGCTATTTAATATCCATGTATATCACTGTATTTTGTAACCGATACATTCATCCATTCACTTCCATAGATTGTCTCTGATATCAGATTCATCAGTTGGGATTCATTTTATTACAACTATTTTGGGTCTCAAATGTTTGGCATTGGCTTCGCATTATGATTTATGATTATGTTTTTGTATTCTTCATACTCTGTTTGTACTTTTAAAACAGTAACCATTTTCCCTGGTTTTTTATTTACCTGTCATTCATTATGTTTACTCCCTTGTGACTGTTGATATCAAACCCTCTAGATGAGGGAAAAATCACCCTGGTCTGTCTGGTTCTTTTTCATTTGTAAGATACTAGGATATGTACTAAATAAAACTGTAGGGAATTTTTTAAACCAAAAAAACTGGGAAAATGAAATAGATGTTTTTATTGCTTCTTAAATTAGGTATTTTTATGATCTCAGAAATCTTTTTTTTTTTTTTATGGTGTATTAATCTTTAATTTGGAATTTGCATTGGATATGCTATATTTTGGATGATATATGCATGAATTTTTTATGTTGTTGTAGTTTATAACATTAGATGTAGGTATACAGGTAATAATCTCTCAAATTGCATGAGTATACTGTCCTTTTTTTGGTTTCATATTTTTGAAAACTACATGTTTAATACTCGTACTGTTCATCTTCATCCGTTTGCCATTCCCTGTTTTTTTACCCTTTTTTTGACCGTACCATTCATCGTTTTTTTTATTCAAACATGGTCATTGATATATTACTGTCTAGGACAGTTCTCTGTAAAGTCTATCCTGCTCTGGCCTTTTTTTCTTGTAGTTGATGATTGCGGCCTAGGACAGTTCTCCGTAAAATCAACTCTGTTATGACCTTTTTTTGGTAAAAAATAATCCTTTTATGACTTTATTAATAATTTTGACTTCAGATTTTGCTTTCAATTTTGTTTAGCAAAAAGAATGAAGTGCCTAGCATGATCAGCTTCTTTTTTTGGTCTGTTATGACTTGATCAATGACTTTCACTTCAGATTTAGCTTCAATTTACCTGTAGTTATTTCCGTTGTGAGGCTTCCTTTTGATAAAATCATTTTCTGGGTGATATTATTTTGTTTACCAAGTGCTGTACATGTATGTTCCATGGTGAATTTATGCCTGTATTTGTGCTCTCAGATTTTTACAGAGCAACCGTATTAAAGATGTAGCATATCATTGTTGTACTCGCTTTATTGTGCCGGATTTTTGAATAGTATTATTGTTGTCTAGTCTGTTTAATTTTTGAGCCATATGTGCCCTTTTTTTCCATACTTGAACTTACTAACTATGCTCATATCTTATTGGAAGGAAGTATCAAGCAACTCAGGTGAGGAAGGAGCCTAGGTTTGCTGGAACTACCATATCCTATCTCTGGTTTCATTGAAGAAAGAAGGGTGAAAATAAAAGAAATAAAAGAATGGCATCTAGAGATCCAATTGTTGATGTAGGATCAGCAGTGGAAGCGGTCTCTGTGGATGATGATGCTCTGCCTCTTCATCAGATTGAGAGCCTTTGCATGCGTTGTGAAGAGAATGGGATGACAAGACTTCTATTGACTCGCATTCCTCATTTTAGGGAGATTGTGCTTATGGCCTTTGAATGCTCTCATTGTGGGGAACGAAACAATGAAGTACAGTTTGCTGGTCAGCTCCAACCTCGTGGATGTTTGTACCGTTTGGAGGTTCCATCTGGTGATCAGAAAATGCTAAACCGGCAAGTGATAAAATCTGATTCTGCTAGCATCCAGATACCAGAACTGGATTTTGAGATTCCTCCTGAAGCTCAACGGGGCAAGTTGTCAACGATAGAAGGGATTCTATTGCGGGCTGTGGATGAACTGCATGCCCTTCAAGAAGAACGAAAGAAAGTTGTTCCTGAGACTGCTGAAGCTTTGGACCAGTTCTTGATTAAATTGAAATCGTGTGCAACAGGAGATATACGATTCACCTTCATTCTTGATGATCCTGCTGGCAATAGCTTCATTGAGAATCCATTTGCTCCATCTTCGGATCCATCATTGACTATTAAATTCTATGACCGAACTCCTGAGCAACAGGAAGCACTGGGATTTCTTGTGGATTCATCACAATCGGGAGAACATGAAACACAGAGTACAGTGGAAGCATCAACTGAGGGAAGAAGAGGTGATTATGATGAAAGTAAAGGAGAGCCACATGGATCCATTGGAGCTGTTGCTGGTCATCGAGCTATTGCTCAGGGTAATAGTGAGGAAGTTGCTGCGGCCTTGTTTAGGTACTCTGCTCCAGAAGAGGTGATGACTTTTCCATCAACTTGTGGAGCTTGTGGTGTTAAATGTGAGACACGAATGTTTGTCACCAACATCCCATACTTTCAAGAAGTTATTGTCATGGCATCTTCATGTGATGCTTGTGGTTATCGCAATTCCGAGTTGAAACCAGGTGGTCGAATTCCTGAGAAGGGCAAGTCAATTACAGTTCGTGTGCAGAGTGTTAATGATCTAAGCCGAGATGTAATAAAGTCAGATACTGCAAGTGTGAAAATTCCAGAAATTGACTTAGAGCTAGCTAGTGGCACTTTAGGTGGAGTTGTTACAACCATCGAAGGCTTGATTACTAAAATTAGTGAAAGCCTTGAGAGAGTACACGGATTCACTTTTGGAGACAGTCTTGATGATCAGAGAAAAAGCAAATGGATAGATTTCAGGGTGAGGTTGATCAAGCTTTTGAGCTTGGAGGAACCTTGGACTTTAATTCTTGATGATGCATTGGCAAATTCTTTTGTTGCCCCAATCACTGATGCCCTCAAAGATGACCATCAGATGACATTTGAAGAATATGAGAGGTCATGGGAGCAAAATGAGGAGCTGGGTCTAAATGACATGGATACCTCTTCAGCTGATGTTTACAATTCAACAACGAATTGAGTAATTCCTCCACAGAGCTGGGTCAATTTCCTTTTTCTACTCTTGCCCTCCTTTTTCTACTGTTTCCCTTAATGTAGCACCTAAAATTTAATTTAATTTCCTTCTGGTTCCTAAAATTTTAATTGCTTTCTGGTTGGAAATTTTTATTTTTCTGAGGGATTGAGGCTGGCCAAACCATCTTGTATGAAAAAATCCTTTTTTTTTTTTCCTGGAACAGATTGCCATTTCATTGACTGCAATAAGAATACAAAGTAGGTTGAAATAAACAATTAAAATGAACTGATGATCCAAGAGTGTTTCCTCTTTTTGATCATCTTAACCTTTGTAGTCAAAAGAAACCCCCAATGCAATCAAAACAGTTAAATAAGAACAGTGGCATATTAGTAATTTTCTCACTTCAGTTCCATTAAATGCATTTTTCTGCAGGTATGAATTGTCGATACCATGGTGGTGACAATTTTATTTCATCGTCAGTAAAAAGGTCTGTTTCTCATTTAATACTGTGGAACAATTTTGTTTTGATGTGGTGATATATCTGTTCTTGGTTATATCTAGGGACTTATACCTTTATATTTTCTGCGGGGGTTAAGTCTGCATGCATTATGACCCTCCCCAGACCCCGTATTGGTGGGAGCCTTGTGCACTAGGTATGCCTTTTTTTATGCCTCGTGGGTTTGGTGAAGTATTGAGTGTTCCAAGAAATGGCTGTAACAAAGGGTATTCTGGGGAGTAGGAACAGGTTCACCATATTGATATTTGGAATGATCTTTGGATTCAGCAGTTGTCATTGTTTCATATTGCTCGTCCCTTACGTCCTATTCCAGATTTCCACAAAGTCAGTGAGATTATTACTGTTCAAAGAACCTAGAATTTACCCCTTTTGAATGTTATTTTCCCATATGAGATTGATGTACTGAAAGTGGGGATATCAACCAAATCTGCATTTAGGGGGGATCTTACCATCTAAAGAGGAAATGGATATTTCCACTTTATTCCAATGGGGGAAGATTTGGAAACTGAAGTTGACACTGAAATTCATGGTGTTCTTATGGAAATGTTGTCATAGTGCCTTACTGCCATGGGTAATCTCCCCAAAATGGGGAGAAAAACGTCATCTCTGTCATGCCCATTGGTGACAGTTACTTTTCTAGGGGAACCCATAGTATGTTGCTCTGTGCAGGACTTAATATTTGGCACTCTCCACTGTTGTCATTACTGAAAAAATCCTCTGAGAGAGGAACCTTAGTCGCCTACTCATTTGGGCAGGTTAGAAATAACCTATATTTTAATCAGCAACCATGGAACCCAAATCAAATTCTCAGTTTGTCCAACAAATGTTGTGGAGAAGAGTATCATTAAGCCTTTGGATTCTCTAATACTGTCCAGTGATGTACCTACGCCCAAGTGACTATTTTCCCACTCCTGAATTACTGCCATTACCTGGTCTCATTCTGGCTTTGCGGTGTAGCTGTTCACCTTGCCACTACAGTCACTCTTTGTTCTCACTGATGATGATTTTGATATGGTACCTGGCCTTGCTGGTTAGGCTGTTGTTTTATTTGACTAAGGTACAGGAGAACAGCGAGCATATGTTGAAAATGAAGATTTGGATCTGAGACATGCTATCATCGTCTCCAACTGTTTGGAAGCTGGCCTTGGCAACTATTCCCACTTTTATATGATTTGAGGAAAACGTTGTTTTCTATGGATGACTGTATAACATATTATATGCGGAGCAACGGAGGAGCAACGGAGGAATATGGTTTTCCATGCCTGCAATTTGGCCAAGGATTAAAGTATCGGTATCAGTTGCCATATCGGTCGGTCAAAATTAAGATACATATCGGAGGGTGTTGTATTTAAAGATGCACACATAAATGGATAGAAAACATTTTTTTAAACACTTTTGCATAAAGAATTTGTTAAAAAAAGCTATTGATAATATGTATTATGCATAAAACACTAAATTGAGGGTATCGCACTAAGAATTCAAGGTTTGTAGTTGTCTCATAAATGTAAAATCCTTGTTTCCAACCTTGATTTCCACTTTAGTTAGAGAGAAATATGATTGGCAGCAACTTTGGAACAAAAACCTCTCAAAAAATTGTGTTTTTCTGAATATCCATCTTGGTCATTATATGATCGTAGTGCATGTACTGATACTCACCGATAAGTACCGATCGATACATACCGATACGTATCGATACATACTGAAACGTACATTTCACCTTGATTTTATATTTTCCAGAGTCGTATCGGTGCATATCATGTCGTATCGTATCAATGTGTATCAGTGGTGTATTGATGCATATCGGTATGTATCGTAGGATATATATCGATATGAAAGGATTTTAAAAATTTCATGTATCATATCGGTGTGTATCATCTCGATCGGCTAAATATAAGATACGTATCGGAGGGTATCGTATCGATATCGAAAATACTTTAAACCATGAACTTGGCAACACTTTCTATCACAAATAAGCTTTCGAGATTTCTGAATGTGAACTTAGATTGCATGAACTCATCATTTTTGCAGTAGTGTAGTTCTATTTGCTACCAAAAAAAAAAACCGTTCTCAAATCTTGCTTGAACCTACCCTCAACGATCTCTGTAACTTAATCCTCCTTGCTTGTCTTTGCAACTCGATGTTAATAAAGGTGTCAATATATAACCGAAACCGTTTATTGGAACCGAAATAGATCATTTATAACCGAACTGAACCGTAGCATAGTAAATTAATCTGGTTTGGGTTTTATAGGCCATAATTTCGGTTTGGAACCGAATTGAACTGAATAACCGATGGTTAACCGGCACCTAGTATTAAAGACTTAAAGTGTTTTGAATTTTGATGGGTCTCTACAAAAAAAAAAAAAAAGCAAAGTACTAACCGAGAAAGGAACTTCACTTTCACATAATCACACTTACTTGATTTTTTAATTTCTAGGATCATAGTGAATTAGTTATAATATGTGTAGTCTTTTACATAGAAAGCATATTGTCCTTAGTAAAATAAATGTATATTGTATTAACTCTTTAGGAAATTTAATATATGTAAGATTCACATTAGTTAGGATGCAAACCAATTTCTAAAACGATACTATTAACCCCATGTAAATTGGTTGTAAACCAAATAACAAAAACTGATTAAAAACTGCTAAAACTGAAATCGGATGAAAACGATTCTGATTTCACCTTATTCCTATCCGATGCGGTTTTGATTTCACCTTATCAAAATATGAATCGAATTAGAACCGACCGAATAATCAAAACCGTACCTTTTGACACCCCTAGATGTTAATATCGACGGTGATATTGACATTGATGGTGTAGGGCAACAGGAATGGTGATGACATTTTGTAAGTTCTGCACCAGTGAACTCATGTTCAAGTTTCTAATGCATGTGGTAGCTTTCCAACGAAATTTACTCCCTCCCGAAGGAGACCTTCGAACTCCACCTAAGCACCTAAGCTGTGCAGGAAAGGCCCAAAGCCAATGTGAGATGGAGATACCGGAGGTCAAAAGTATACATTTGGGGCTGTGCAGTCTGATGGTGCCGACCAGGTGTCAATTGATTTCCAAGGAGATGATTCCATTTCGTGGGTCTGCATTGGCTGATGGAATGTGCATTCGTTTCATATATTCAAACAGGTGTCAAAACTATTTGATAAGCTCGCATGGAGGCTTCCAGTTGAAAAGGATGGGTTTGTGGTATTCAGGTTTGAGGGCCAAGTATTTCATAATGAATCCTTGTTGGACGATGGAATTTAGGAAAAAGAAGGTTTTGGTCATGGAATAGCATAGTGGGTGTGATACCTATCCTTCACCAAATGGCTTATAAAAGAATTGGAGACGGGGTATCAACCATGTTTTGGAAAGATCCATAAATACATGACATAGAAAGGTTTTGCATTCGCCCTTTTCTAAAGACTGTAAATGATGTTAGGAAAAAAGAAAAGCTACCCGATAGTATTGTATACGCTTAGACACATAGGAAGTAAAATCAAACTGTGAAAAGATCATTATGCCCCTGCTCCACTTCCCCTTGTCTGGGTGTACACAACATTATCGAGTAACATTCTTTCTCCCATGATTTTATTTGGAATGGGCAGTGGAACATTCCATCTCTGTCACACGTTTGTCTCGCATTTTATTTTGTCTGCTATCCTTGAAGATTTCAAGAGTCAATGGGGCTGATCGTTTGTGTTGTGTTACTACTAAATCTGCTTCCCTCTCAACCAAGGGGGCTGTCACTTTCCTGAGAAATCTTCCTCGGTGCTGGGGGCTTTGATCCCAGAAAATGTGGCAATAGGTTGCCCGTGGGAGTGCTTTAAAATGTTACGTGAAATTCATCCTTCTTGTCTCAGGATTCAAAACTGGAACATTAAGGTCTGTAATAGCAGTATAATAGAAAATCTTAACCCTCCTAGAAGACCTTCAAAGTTCAAACAATGCCTCAGTCCAGAAGTCTACATATTGCCCATCACCAATACACCACATTAGGCCTTTCTTCAAGAATCCACCACCTTCCAATATGATCCACTTCATTTTGTTTAAAATATGTTTGAAAATTACCACATTTCACCTTTTTTAATGGACATATATTTCACATTCATGAGAGTTGGCACTGATTCTATCTATTGAATTCTATGTATATTCGGTTATTCAGAAGTTCCCAACAACTTGATGGGATACATGCTTCAGCTAGCCTTCCTTGACTGTTCACTTGAACATTAAATCAAACACTAAGTTGGCTTTTTTACCAAATTAATCAAATGGTGACCACCACAAGGAAGTAATCAGTTATCACAAAGAAGGGAGTAGCCAAAGGTTGAAAAGAGATGAAGCTGCTGAGAGAAACCAAGAGAAGAAGGCCATCGCTGTAGATAGCTCATATCTGCAGCAGAACTTCGGAACACAGTGAAGCCCATCAATGGTGAGCATGAAATTTATGACACCTGCTGATGCACAAGCTGCTGCAAGTGAGAGAATCGACAAGACCTGTTGAAGGAGTTTTGCATTTTATTCAGAAGGAATGGTGGAAAGCAACACTTGGGTCCTAAAATGAAAGCAAAGGAAATCAAAAGAAGAATTATTACCCAATCTCCTATGACAATGATCAGTAGTATTCCTGAGTGACGAAGAGGACATCCAACAAGGACTAAGTACCCATCCACCAATGCCAATGTGAAACTCCATGGAATCACTAGACCCATGGTTGTCACCAAGAAGCTGCAAAGTTCAAAATTGGACAAATCATAAAAAATAAAAAATAAAATAAAATAAAATAAAAAATAAAACACTAGTTTATTACAAAACAGGAAAACATACTTGCAGATACAATAAGAAAAGAGGTGAGAAATGGGGTGTTGGGGGAACAGAGACAGAGAACTAATGAAATGTGAAATACAAATTTTCAAACAAAAACAATAACTTTGATGAAGTCCAATCACAAGTCTCTCTCTACAAAACAGGAAAGCATACTTGCAAAAAAATAAGAAAGGAGGTCGGAAATGGGGTGTTGGGGGAACAGAGACACAGAGAACTAATTAAATGTGAAATACAAATTTTCAGACAAAAACAAGAACTTTGATGAAGTCCAATCACAAGTCTCTCTAATGAAATTCTGAAACACAAAGAACTCCAACTCCCCCCCCCCCCCCCCTCCCCCACAAAATACAACATGATCAAGTCAAGTCAAAAGTGCTCTTACTTACACTAGAAGTAGAAGCCGGCTGTCTACTCCAAAACTTGAGGCCAAATCTAAAAAAGCTTGAACAAGCTTGAATGATGAAGATCCTTATGCAGCTATTCATGGGAGGGAAGGGGAGGTCTCTCTCTCCTATGACCTACCCAACCATGATTTTTTTCAAACATCTCTCCACAAATTACGAAATTTTATCGATGCTCGGTACAAAAAAAAAATAAGAAATAAAATAAATGCATGTAAATTGATTAAGATAAATAAAGTGGATTCCATTGTTTCTATGGTTACTTCTTTAAACAATGGTCCCCTCTATACACACCGGAGCCCTTCCCTTATTTATTGAATGTTATTGGTAACTTGTACAGTTCACACCCTTTAGCTACAAACATGACTGTAAATATAGTTGAATTCATAAAGAGTAGCCCAAGTGGAATGAAGTTCAGAAGTTGAATCACTTGGTTTTAATCAATCCCCAAATAATTATCTACAAAGTTCTGCAGACCCACTACCCAGTAGGCGAAAAAACCATATTCAGTTAGCTCAGCCACTGTTTCTCTTTATCTGAATTTGTGCCAGGGCCCATTGATCGATCTTGTCTTCCCTTATCAATGAAAACTTAAGACACTGTGACCAGAAATAATAAAGAGGATACACTAAACAATGAACCAAATCCACAAGTTTCTGATCAGCATTTTATAGAACTGAATAGTCTGAATTCCTCAGAGGGTCTTTGTGCAAGGAGCAAACCCTGACCATTTTGTTAAAAAATCCAAGCTTCCACTACAGACCTTCCTGGGTTGCAAACCTATATTCTCCTTCCCCGGCTAAACACTAATTAGATTTGAAAACAAATAAATTAATAAAAAATGAAGAAGACTATCATCATCAGACCAATGGGTCCCAATGAATCAACCAGATAAGCAATTAACTGGGACTGGATCATGTAATTAGGATTAAATAAACTTAATAAAAAATTTCATAGTTCCGTGTTGCATGGAAGAGAGCAGATTAACAAGTTCTGGGTTTTTGAAGATGCAAATAAACACAATCACCTTCCTTTATGAGGGCAAACTCTAAATATCCCAATATCCCACAGCATGAGATAGAAAGTAATTACAAGATTACAAGAATATCAGCTAAGCGAGAAAGACAGGGGATTGAGATAACCCCTTAAGAACACATATAAGAATGCCCAAAAATTTGCAGAGAAAACCAAAAAGGAAAGGGAAAAGACCAGGAAATCAGAGAGAGAGTACCAGAAAGCAGTGTAGCCGTAGAACTCAACTCCCAAAGACATAAAGAGAAGAGAAGCGGAGGAAAAGACGGTCTGCCCCAATCTCAAAGACAAGCTGCTTCTGGTTCCCAAGGACCCTGGAAGAACTTTAATTTCATCCATGGCGGATGTGATCTGCGGCTCAGATTATCATTTCCCTTGCAAAGTCTCATCTTGGTCGTTCACTCCTTCAATTTCTGCCATACCAAACTGCTCATGAATCCCAGTAATTAAAGAAGAAATTTTGATATCCCTTCTTCGAAACCTGTCGGCTATAGCTGTGAAGGAAGAAGGATCAGATCAAAACCAGGTTCAGAATTTTTTGCGAATTCACTTTTACTTCGATGCCTTCAACTTTATATCCTTTTTCTTCTTATTTACCATCCATTGAAAAGGAAAGAAGGAAATGGGTTCAGGGTACGTGGAACAGATTCGCGTAAACGTTCTAAGATGGAGAACTTACCTCCCTCAGATCATGGCAAGCAAATCTAGAAATTCGGAAAATTGTTTCGAGTATTCTGGGAGGTTACAGTCTAGGATAGTCATGGTAATTCAGTTTCGGCACATTTTATTCTTCCATCTTGGATCGACACTTGTTTTCGCTTTTCTCTCATGAGTTTAGTTTTATTTGATTTAATCACGTGAGTTTTATTTTTGCACGTGACCGAGAGCCTGCCAAGTGTCAAGTCGGCAAGGCTTAAAAGCACAGTGGATCCCATGCCACCACTCTAATTTGAAAAGTCATGTCCCCAAAAAGTGATGTGGTCCAAATGATGCTTAATAGCGACCATTAAAATCAATGGACGGTCAAAATTAAACGAGTTTGGCCTACTTGACATATGGCATATATTTTTGAACAGCCTTTTTTAGTTACTGTATTTGTCGTAATAAAATTGGGAGCAAGAGAATTATGCTCGCTTGTGTATTCATTACATCAGTATGTATCTCAATGAAAAATCTAATAAAGGCATTATGATAGGCGTAATATGATCTTTTCACGCATCAACATAGATCCACACAAGCGGACAAGGATCCTTTCTCTTAAAATTGGGGATCAATTGGTAAAACTCTTACTCGGCCTTATGCTTCCATGAGCTTGATTGCAAAGAATTTTTGCATGGGTGGGAGATACATACTGAAGAGCATTCTTAAGAAAGCAAATTTAAGTTCGAGATTTGAGAGAAATCAATATACATTGACACTACAAAGAATTTAAAAAAAAAAAAGATCCATATTTTGAAAATAATAACAAATTAGTCAAAATATGGAACTTATCCCAAGAGCTTATCGCTTTAAACAATGCAAGTATGCAACTACATACTATAGTCTGTATAAGAGCTTTTAATCATGAAGAGTTGATGGGACTAAGTAGTACCACTGCTCACTCTCCTTAAGAATGTAGTCGCTTCCTATGGTGCAATACATATTCGTGCAAATTGATGTCCAAGATAAAAGAACCCTTTAAGTCTTCCAGTAATTGTTGCACTCACTTGTTGGGTTATGTTCGAACACATTTAGGTTGTGCTCAATCAACCAAAGGAATGCAACTCATAAAAACTCCCAAAATGTAAGTGATAGGAGAGAGAGAGAGAGAGAGTATGGGAGAGAATAGAACACTTAGAATCTGTTTTAAAATGTCCAAAATATGCTCTTTATAAATGAGAAATACCCATTGGATACACTGGTATGGGAGGACCTAAAAGATCTAAGACTACGAAAAGATGCAAAAGACTACAAGAGAATTCTAAAAAGATACAAAGGAGGGAGTGTCATTGGATAGGAGGGTACATGATTGAATTCACAAAATTCAACATGTGACCAATTCAAACCACTTCCTAAATACCTAACAATGAGAATTAAACCCGTCACATCACTCATTTAACATGGCAAAAATAGATGTGCACATCAACCATTTTTCTCCATGGATTTCATCCTCCAATTGAGTTCACTTGCTAGACTTTTGAAACTTAAAATTCCACAATGGAATGTAGTCTAGGAATGGATAATGATGTAGATAATACATCCACCAAATTTGCGTTCAATTAAACTACCACATAACAAATAAGAAGGGCTGATAAAAGCCATCTCCCATTTTTATATTCTCATATTGCAAGTAAAAAGCACATTCCCTTCACTATCACAGATTCACTTTTTTACCTTCAATGCTCTATGTAATCATCTTGGCATCTGAAAATACATGATTCTTCTTGTATTCAGATTTTCTTGATTATCCCTCATTCTATAGATCAATTAACATTTTCAAATTCTCCACCTGCAACAGAAATAAACAACAAAAACTCAAAGCATAAGCCAAACCAGTCTTATCCTTGTGATATCATACACTAGAATTACCAGTAAAATGGTTTCTTCCACCTAATAATTAGTAGCATAACCAGTGACATGCATTGCTGTTACAATAGGGGCCGCATGCTTGCAGTTTAGGTGGAGCTTAAGTTTTATATATAGATGGACCCGAAGGTCCTGTGTTCACTTCTCAAATTTTAATGCAATCTGAGTTTTTCAAGTTATAAAATAAAAGTACCAAAAAAAATCAAGAACTACCGAGGAACTACATCTTGTTTAGGACCGAGTTTCCTCGTAGAATCTATTATTCACCACGGAACAGCCAGGCCGCTTGAGGAGCCTTCTCTATCTGATCCACATGGCAAATTCACAGCATGACTCAAAAAAACTTTGTCCCTTTGATTATAGTGTTATAGTTATCTTTTCTTCCCGTTCAACTTACTATAATCTTTCCCCCACACCTTTGTTCGGATTATTAACAAAGTCTTACGATATTTTTATAGCAATGTTTGGATAAAAACATATAAATTTACATAAAAAAAAGGAGTTATTGATTAAACAAAATATCAAATAAATAATTTGATAAATCAAATTTTATTATTATTTTCCCTAACTTTCCTAACGAATTATAAATAACTCTGCATGCTTTGTTGCCTGCGTTAAACCAGCAAGATTCTTCTACCCAAAAAATAAATTAAAGAACCACTGACCCAAATGTAAGAAATTTACCTTAGCGAGTCGTTGAGTCACTGAGTTGCTGAGTCACGAGCCCTTTACTATAATCCGCGAGTCACTCCATCAAACAAATGAAATTTTTTCTTTATTTTTCCTTATAATATATTCATGTCCACGTCCACGTTTTGCCCAATTTCTAGTTCCTTTCAAAACAGCAACACCACCGCCTGGATCGCATTTATGAGTTTACCCACCGACCTGCTTCGATACTTGTACTCCTCGTCCTCCTCAGTCAAGAGAGAGAACTAGAGATTCCCCACTTGCCCAGAAGTCCAATTATCTTCATCCCCTTCCACTCTCTCGTCAATTCTCATTAAATGCCCCCTCATTAAACCCAGAGACCAGTCACCAACAACAGAGCCGATCACCATTAATTCCTGCATGCGACCCTCATTAAATATACGGCCCCATTCAATTCAACTCTCCCCCCACTGTATTTATCAACTTCCCTCCACCACCCCCTACCCCAAATCCAACTCTTCCCTACCGTACCATTCCCAATCTCCCGACCGTCGATTCCCCGCCGAATATATCCACGTGGCAATCTGTTTACCGTCTGTTAAATCTCTCCGGCGACAACAGCGCCTCTGGATCTCCACACCTTAACCTGCTCGACGAGAACCCAACCCCAACCGATGTCCTCATGAACATCGGACTCGACGTCGATTTGCTCCGCCTCGATGACCCTCCGCCGTTAACTCCGCCGCCGCCCGAGAATCTTAAGCTCGATTCCGACAACGGAAAGAACCCCGATCTCCGTCTGAAGAACGGAGACTTCATGCCCCTGTATTGCCGGAACGAGAAAACTCTAGATTTTCCCAACGAGCTGAACGGAGATGGTCTCTTGCTCCAGAAGCTCGCTCGGCGATACCTCCACGGCGAAGCCGTGGTTGGCTCCAATACCAGACGATCGGTGGCGAAGTTACGCTCGAACCCGAACGAGTACGATCGCTTTAACAAAATATCACGACCGCCGTGATAGTTATAGCTATACCTATCTTCGCTCTCGTTTCGTCTGGGTGAGACTACTGATGCTGATGATTCTTCAACGGCGGGGCCGATTTCGGATTCGGGTGCCCGTCCGATTACCGGCTCGAGGAATAGGTTCTCCAAGACCCGTTCGTCAAGGCTTGGTCGTATCCGGCCGGCCATCATTGGAACAAATGGAGATTCCGGTCGGAATATGCCGGCGCGGCAGAGAGGACAGTTGGCATGGGACCTGAGCCACATGTCGATGCAATCAACGTGAAAGGCGTGGGCACAGACAGGGAGAGTACGGACGTAATCGTTGTCTTCGAACTCGAGTAAACAAACGGCGCAATCACGGGCGGCGTCGTAAGACCATTTCTTACTTCCGTTGCTGCCTTTGGTGGTTGTGTAGACGGAGAGAGGGATTGTTTTGATGACCATCTCATCGAGGCCGTAAGGTGGGGAGAGAAAGTGATAGGCGGCGGTGGCGGTAGCAGTGGAGTCGAATACGGCGTTCGATTGGATTGATTCGATGTCGCCGTTGGATGGATCGTAGGAGCGGCGGTGGCGCCAACGTCTCCACCGCCGGCGCCACCGCTTTATAAGGCTGAGAATAGGACGGAGGAGGTGGCGGTAGATGAGTCGAAAGTAAGTGATCACAAGGAACGCGGTGGCGACCACGACCACCATGGCAATTAGTGGCGGGCTGAAATTAACGGGAAGCTTCGCCGGTGTCTGATTGATTATCGCAGGAGATGGGCCCCATCCGTAAAACGGTGGCTCCGCCGGTGTCATTCTCTCTCTCTCTCTCTCTCCCTCTCCCTCTTAGTGCTTCACTGCTTTCTGCTAGGGAGAGGCTACTAAAGAGGGGTCTGCTTGCACTAGCAGTGTGGAATGTTGAAACTGGTAAATCTTTGTCAACTATGTCGACTCTTTGGGGACGACTATTTAGCCAGTAAAGCAACGTTAATCCTACGTAACTCAGACCACTTAAATCTAAATTTATTTTCTTTAATTAATTAAGGCAGAAGGTTCTTTGTTCTTATCCAGCTGTCAGCTAATAATTGGGTTTATGAGTCTTAGTGGGCCCGTTTGACTTCATGAAAATGACAGTATGTCGTGAATTTGTGAGTGGAGTAAATAGTGACGTGTGAAGATTGAAGGCCACGTCTTGGTTAAAGCCATACCACTTACCCCTGGCCCTGTATTGACATGGACCCGCATTATGTATATAATTCCATCAAAGTTTGAGTGCTTTTGTACTGTCTGCTAAGGATCAGAAAAATAAAAAAGCCCCAACCAGAATTTTGTTAACAAGTTCGGTAAATGTTGATGTCCCAAGTCACAACAACAGCTTGCAATTTAATTCGAAAATAACGACAGATATAAACCCTTCCCCACATTTTCCTTTTTGGTAAGGTGGACCCACGTATTCGGTAAAATCGTGTTTCTTCGTTGTAAATTTTCATGCAAATTATATTTTAAATGATTTTTTTATATTTTTATTGTCTTTTTTTTTAATATATTCATATTATACATAGTTGAAAAATCAAGGATTTTTTTACTCAATCCGTCCTTTTCAAAACTTGGTGAGTCAGACTAGTTAAGTGTCAAATAAAGTTGGGACGAATGATTTCTTTATTATCTCTTCTCTAACGGAGGAGGGAGTAAGACTATGGTGGTTGCTTCATATTGGGGTGTCAATCGATCGATTTGACTTGATTTCGATCCGAATTGAATTGGTTTTAGAATGAGAAAGATAAAACCAAATTAATAAGGAAATTTTAGTTTTGGTTTAATTTTAGATTCGATTTGGTTCCGATTTTGATTTGATTTAGTTCTGGTTTCTTGTATCGGTTTAAATCATGTTGATTTCGATTTTGATCCAATACAAAATTATGCAAAAAGAAAAAAAAAATTATGAGTTTTGGGCTTATTTCGGTTTCTTACCTAGATTAAAAATAAAAATTAAAAAAAAAAATCTTATTGACCTTTGTAAATGTGTCAAATAATTTGTAATTTTACTTTTTTATCATTTTAATCTTAGATTTTCTTTTTCCAATGAATATAAATCCAATCATTTTATATGTGTACTTGCAAAACATGTAAAACAATAGCAGCTCACTACATAATGTTAATTCACTTAAAAAAAAATATATATATATATATATATATATTGATATCCACTTTTCTAACTACGAGTTAAAGAAACTTATAAGATAAAACAACAGAAAATGAAAAGAATGTTACGAGTACTAAATAGACATAGAGAGAACAATCTATCTTCAAGGGTCCAACCAATCCGTTGCCGTCCTTTTGGGTTTTTTTTTTCTTTTTTTTTCTTTTTTTTTTTTCTTTTCATTTTTTTCTTTTTTTTTTCTTTTCATTTTTTTCTCTTTTTTTTTATGAAAATAAAAAACTTCATTAATTAAGGAAGATAAGATAGAACATTAATGTCTGGGTTAACAGTATTAATGTAGAGTCTATTGTTCATAGCCCTTTTGGCTGAGTTGTGCATTGATGACTAGATCGTTGTTGGGACTGAAACAAAAATTGTTTTAAACAAAACATTATGGACATCAAGCAACAGTCATAATGAGCTCCAGGGCCACAATTTAGTGCTTCCCTCAAAAAAAAAAGATCTTCTATCTCCTTAGAATCATTCCAAATCTCTTTTATCATCCATCTTCTATCTAATGTCTGCTTCATCCTATAGAGTATACCTCGAGCATTGACCTCCAAAGCTTGTCCTATGATCATATAATTAGCATATAATGAGACACACTTTCCTTCGTTTATAATGCAAGTAGTCCATCCAACAGTATTTTTTCTAGGGTCAATGATTGCCAAACATATCAGTAATGTTGGCATAATGCTCGGAATTACCCAGTTATGAAGGTTCTTATTATGATTAAAATGTATAGGATCAGGTGTTACCTTTCCCAAATGAGAGGTCCACTCATGAACTTGTTTTAAACAAAAAAAGGATTCGGCTTTACCTTGGTGAAGATAATTCAATTCCGAAGAGACCATAGAAAGTAACAAGTGATGATAAAAGTGCTAAAAAAATTGTTTAAATCTTCACCATGAACATTCATAGAATTAAACAACTGCATTATAAGGGATTGGAAAGGAGATACACATAGGAATTCAGTTCTTAATCCCAAAGGGCTAGCCGCCCATATTCTTTTGGTGAATTCAGAGGAGATAAAGATATGCCATAAAGACTCATTTTGGTTGTGATACAAACCACAATATTGATCTATCTGAATCCATTTACCCACAATATCTTTTGTAAATAGTCCATTATGAGCAATTCTCCAAAAGAATAGCTTAAATTTTGGGTGGATTTGGAGTTTTCAGAAGAATCGCCACCAATGAGAGCAAAGAGATATGCAAGTGCACATGTTTGAGATTCCAACTGGGTTAGTAGACGTTACATGATGAGAAATTGGCAGCCAATTTGAGATTCCTTTTGGGTTGTTGACACAAGCTATATAATAAACATTACAAGGAAAGTCTTTTGCACCAAAGGTATAGGTTGGTTTCATACCCTTGCTTATATCACTCCGATGGAGGGGATCATCTGGTTCTTCTCACCATTCAATAGGTTGGTAATCCTCTAAATAGGCCATGTATAAGTTAAACTTAATGCTCCATCTAAGCCATATGAGTATATGACCCATCTCTTCATCTCCTTTCTTCATAAAGTTTCAGATTCTTCAACAGAAGTAACCTTTTCATGCAATCTCATATCGGTTTGACTACATTGAAGTGGACTCAGATTCTATAGAGGTCATCACCTACACTGTGAACAATCAACAGAGCCCACCCCCCCCCCTCCCTCCCTCCCTCTCTTTTCTTGCTCTTCAACCTATAGTTCTATATTATCCATGTGTCCTCATACTTTTACATTGTAACTTCTGTTACATTCTTAGGGGATTGAACGTTTTGACGGATTCCGTAGCTTGGAAGGCCTTGTCTATATCATTTATAATAATTCGATAAATTTCATTCCATGATTGATGAAAAAATATACTCTAATTTCAACGAGTGTTACACAAAAATCAATAGATCTTTTTCGACCCTAAAAGAAAAAGTGAATAATTTTATAACGCTATAGTGGCATATGGAAAAATCAAATTGGGCCATAGGTTAACCCATTACAGATGGATGATGTGAATAGCATAACCACTTCAACTAAGATGAATAAAATTGTTATGTGGCAACTTTCAGTGTTCTTCATTCAAATGGTTGGTCTGGTTCTATTTTGATCGGTTTAATTTAGTTTTTATGCATGTATTGAGCCAAACCAAACCGTTAATGTGTTAGTCAGCTTTGGTCCGATCGATTTTGGGTTCTTAATATTTTTTTCCTAACGGGGCTCTCAATGTTAATCATCGATTTGTTTCTGGTTTGATTTCGATTTTTCATATATAAAATAAAGGGAGAGGAATAGGTATGCCGCCGATATCAAACATGCTAACGGATAGCACCAATAAGATCACATGATAGAGTATCATTAAGGAAGAATATGGGATCATTTCAGAAAAAGGGAAGAGAGAGAGAGAGACAAAATGGGTACAAGCATACTTGATATTGGCGACGACATACCCAACATTTTTTCATAAAATAAATATTGTACAAAAACTTTTTAAAACAGCGCTGGTTCCGGTCCAATCAGTTTCAGCACTGTGCTGGTTCCAAAAAACCAAAAACCGAACACAACCGATTAGATATTTGATCTGGTGCGGTTTGATTTTTCAGACCCGTTGTCCCCAGCCTTCATTAATATGCACTTCATAAAAATGGCTATGCATCCATACTCACGTATGACATTTCCATTGACCGAGAATCCTTAATTAATGTTTTAATGTCCTTATCTCATTCTCTGTTATGATTAGCAGATTGTTGTGAGTCCCTACCTTAACCAACTCCAACTCCATTCAGTCATTGGAAGCCCGGTTACTCCATTAATATTAACATGAGTTCCCCCTTGGCAATTAAGGCATCATTTGACAACGTTCCTAAAAATGCGTTTCTGCGTTTTCGTGTTCCTAAAAACTGAGAAACAGAATAAAAAACGTTTAATAATCTTGTTTCGTTCCACCCGTTTTTAGAAACATAAATAAGAATTTATGAAAATTTATGTTACAAGAAATGGCTATGAACATCATTTCTAGAAACAAACGAAGGCAATAAATCGTAGATTTGTGCCCCAAAAAAAGGAAAAAAGTGAGAAGCGTGACTCTTCTCAAGTTCAGAAGTAATGGAATTTTTAAAGCTCAAAAATGAAGAACATGTAATCAAACAATGTGTGCACAAATCGATCCAAGAAATAGGTTTATCAAATACTCAAAAATCCGTTTCTTGAAAATTCATTTCTGCTATTTCTGTTGTCAAACGGTGCCTAAGTTAGAATAATCATACCTGAAACACAAAGCCACTGGCTCCATTTCTTGAAACTCTGAGATTCCACAGGTTTAGATTTGGAAGTTTAAGACTAGTTTAGGTAGCTAAAGCCTAAATCAGATCATAGACTCTGATGAAAAACCTGTCTAGGGGAGAATATATCTAGATCAAGGTTCGGCGAGTCCAATGCCTATCACACCAGCTTGCAGCTTGAAAAGCAGGCACCATGAGAACAGAAGTTCAACCCGTCCCATGGGTGTGTTTGTTTGTATACAACCAAGCAGGCGCCATGAGAACAGAAGATCAACTCGTCCCATGGGTGTGTTTGTTTGTAGACAGCATGTCCCTCGTATCATTCCCCATAACCACGCTCTAATGCTTTTCAACGATTTATGTAGTTTTCTTCACCCATAGAGTAGGGATCATCAGCCAGACAGCCACCATTTTAGGGGTCATTCATACCTCCCATCCAAACAACTATAGACATGCACGCCTAGAAATTTCAGTCCCCTTGAGCTTCCAGAGTTTCAGGTATTAAGGAAACCAGTCTTCTCCCTGACAACTGCCACGGAAGGTGACCTACAGGTCGCACCATAAGACATTCATGCATAAGATTGATCAATAACCACCTTAGGCCTTAAGATACTTTTCCTGACCTCTTATAAAGGTAAGAAATAGAGGCTACACCCCCACTGCATGCACAGAAAACCATATATAGGGCGCAAAGAGTTATTGTATGTTCTTCAAAAGATAGATTGGTAGTTCTCTGAATAAGTCTCTTTTAACACTTTCTATTAGTCTTGTTTTACTATTTTCCTTACTCTTAAAAAATAAAACAAAATAAAAAAATAAAAAATAAAAATAAAAATATTCTGGTTACATCTACTTATTTAAACCCATACATCTCTTTCGTATCTGTCTTTTGGCTCTAATTTTGGCTAGTTGCCATTTAAAAAAGAGCTTAGTTGTTGGCAGATCAGTAAAAAAAAGACGGTCTTAGGTACCGGAATTACAAATTAATCAGAGGTTATGAATCCTTCTGTTTTCCCTTGTGCTTCAAGTATACAAGAAAAATATAATCATAGTTTTCATTCTGACCACTAGCACTTCATATGCACATAGCATTTATAGAACACATAATGAATCTAATTTTCCAAAATGTGTAAACCTCAATAAACAATCATTCATAAAAAATTATCCCTAGGCATAAGATCGAATGACAAGTTGGTCACAATGCCATAACTAAAAGAAATAATGAACTAAAGAACCGCAATACTTCTGCATCATCCTGATAATCCCCCTTCTGCATCCACTGAAAAGATTACAAATGAATTTAGGCACTTAACATTTGAACAATAAAATACAACAATCTTCCAACACTAATTAAGAAGGGGCAAAACTCTGATCATAAAATATCCAAGTCAGAATCAAGCACTCTGTCGTTGACACAAGGATCCTATTGATTTGCCACAAGTAATAACTATAAGAATAACATTTGACACAGGTGAATGTTACCTCCAAAGCACATAAAAGTCACCTAGCCATAACAACCATAAATGCAAGTTAGTTGGCCCTCAGTTTTTTCTGTGTTTGCTATTTGTCTCAACACACATTTAGTGGTTGCGGGTTCAAGTCTGGAAACAACCTAGTGATCGTGAGCCTAAGTGCAACGTTAAGGTTGCTCCATTGCGATCTAGTGGTCACAGGTTCGAGTATGTAAACAGCCTGACTCTCCCCATACCCCGCAGTGGTGGGAGCCTTGTGCACTGGGTACCCCCTAATGTAGTACTGAATTTGAAGAATCAAAACAGTACCAAAACAAAAACTTCTTCACAGAGAATAAAATATAGATTTAAGAGAGCTTGAATTAAAAAAAAATAAATAAATAAATAAAAATAAAAAATAAAAAATAAAAAATCAGATGAAACAAATGCTCTAAAACTCAAGTCGAGTTTAACAAATCAATGATAGAACAGCTGATGAAAATTAGGACTTGATCCACGGGTTGGATCAACAAGTATGGGGTAATCCTATTAGTACTAGGATAGGGGTAAAACAGTAATACCATGGAACTCAGAAATCAGAATTTAGGACAATGATGAACAATAGATTAAATAATCAACAGCAACAGCATAACAGTGTATTGATGGTAACTTCAGATGAATAGTGAGGAAAAGAACAGAATAGAGATTTCACAGCAGGGCAGATCAGCAGGTCTGATCTGGACAAAAAATGGAATCGGGTTCTCCTTTCAATGTGAGAACTGCTCAAAAGTTGAATGAATCCTAGTTGAAATAGGACTTAACCAATCCAAGATTGGAATCTAAAATTGATTACAGGTTTGGATAGAGAAAAAATTCAATTGAAATAAAAAGAATCAATAAACAGATTTGAAACCAGCACCATGAACCTATCAAAACTAAGCATCCAAGTAACAAATAGGATTACTGAAAATAACCATTAGAATCTGAAATTGAGAACAGCAATTGATTCAAGACAGAACCAACTGTTACGTTTATGAACCAAACCTCAAATCAGATCATTAATTCACCATCAAATCAGTAACCGACAATGGATAAACTGAACAGTCAACCAACACTTTAATGGCAGAAATCTAAGGGGAAAAAAATAGAACAGCACTTGTTTAATGGAAAGAAAGAAGATGGAATAATGGAAGAGCAAGAATAAACAAAAATTAAACACCCGGATTTCACACCGCAAGATGGTTCGACTGGATCAAACACCAATATAAACCTTGATCACACACACAAGAGGTTCCTTGATCAAGCACAAGGGATTTCTTCACCGGAGAAGACAGCAGCAAGTATAAACCCTTAAAATTGTGGGTTGCTAACTTGCTGTGTGCCCATGAGTTGCTTATACTGACAATTGAAACCTAGAGTTAGAGTTGGACTGGAAGATCCCCAAACAACTCTATCTGGTACATAACACAATCACCCCTGCTGACGTGAACTCCAATAACTTATAAGCTAATAAAGGAAAATCTCGTATGCAGACCCATATTTTAGGCTCATTAAAGTGGCCTATTACATTAAGAACCCAATGGACCAAAGGCCCAACATGTATAGAACCCAACCCTAAGCTTATTCCTAATAAAAACAACCCATTTTGGTTGTGTATCAACATCAAACCCACCCCACACCACTCAGCCCAAAAAAATAGGGTATTGTCTGCTGCACCATTTGCTCATGTGACAAGTTTCAGGATAAATGCATATTGCCACCTCATACAGATTGGTCTAACAGCTGGATATACAAAGGAAAAGTTAACAACATGGTTGGCTTGGCCAGATCAGCCATTCAGGTGGCATAAACACATTTTATCAATCCAAGCTTGCTTTACCAGGCCTGTCTAAAAGACATTCCCCAATAGAAAAAAAAAAAAAACCACCCTGTTAACCAACATAAGTTTCACTGATCAATTTATTTACAGAGATTCATAGTCCTACTTATGCAGATAAAGCCAGATTGGCATGACTTTGCAGAAACGCACGTAAGAACTGGGCACTAAATATGGGGCCAGTTTCTGCATCTTAAATTTACTTGCTGAGGAAATCATAAACCCTAAAAAGATACAAGGCATTTCACAGAGAATCTTGGACATGAAGGCAGCATGAGAATGGGGATTGACAGAGAATTTTGCATGCAATGATTCCTACAGCTATATTTGTTTGCTTTTCTGATCCTCTGTTGGTCGTGGAATCACAGTGCTGGGAGCATGTAGCTCTTGCTTGCATGCACATCTGGCATTAACCGAATTTATCAGTAATAACTTTGTAATAGCAGCTTTCCATAGGTAGGAATTATATAAAACCAACACAGCGAAACTAACCAGGAGGCAAATGTCCCAGTCACTTTAGTGAGTGGAAGTAAGAAGTAAATATCTCATTTGCCTCTTAGCTGAAATAACTGATAAACTGAAGAATGGGACTCAACCCAGGAAAGGAGCAACAAGAGCCAAGGCCCTAGACACCGTAGTAGACTACTCAGGGTCCAATGCAGAATATCCAAAAGTCTATGTTTTTGTACAGTGACGTCTAGGTTGCATTATGTTGTCCATGTAATGGGTTTTGTCAGACTTCGGTATTTCCACAAGGTCATGGACAAAAAATAAAATGTGTTAAGTGGGGTACAAATATCCCAGATCCCTTGGGGTCAGGCACCCAATATGGAACCAGGAGAGATTTAGAGCTAAAATTCATAGATACAAGGATTGAGTCCAGCTCTAACCCAATCCAAATGCAAGACACAAACATTTGACATATGAAAAATTACATGGCTCCCAAATCAGCTTGACTCATAATGTGCCGTGTTAGTAAAGAACTCTCCTAAATGAGACCAATCCTAAACAAAGCCAGCAACACAAAGAATTTCTTGAACTGTTTTAGCAGTCCTTGTTGGTAGAACCACAGAAGGGATCTTTCCAAAGCATGGAATCAAATCATCTTAGAGGTGCAACTGATAAGCAACAAGACCCCAAACTACCCTAGGATCTGACATTAACCCAGAGATCTCACATATTCAGATGAGAACAATCATCTAAAGCCTCAAATATCTATAGATCCTACTTGAAATATAAAAAATCAATTTCCACCAAAACAAAATGAAAACTTTATTTTAAAAAGTACGAATCACTAGACCAGGATCCACTCTCTGTGTGACTCCTAAATGACCCTTTGCGTTCAAAGGAACACCACATATATGCTTCTCCAATTAATGCCCCTACAAGTGCATGATCTCAAGTGCTCGTTATGATCTCAGTTGAAATCCTCTACAGTTCCAAGTTACTTACATAAATCCCTCTAACGGTGGCTGCATTGCAAAATGCATAGGCAAAACTGATGCAGATCCGGATCCCAAGGGCTGAAATCGGATCGCTTAGGGCCCACTTAAACACTCAATAAAACAAAGGCAACACCCAATAACAATTGTATTGAAATAAAGCTTCAACTAAATGGCAGAATTATAATTAAGCTGAAGTTTCCAATGAAGGTGGCAGTTTTGTAAATAAATGGAACTTTAGAAGGGAGTGGCAGACTTGTAATTAGATGGAACTAAAGGCCTAGGCTACAATATGCTAGTAAAAGGGTAATTTAGGACTAAGGAGAAAATAGCACAATAGATAAAAAAAAGAAATAAAAGTGATGGTAGTATGGAAAAGTAACAGTAATGGTGCTAAACAATAAAGAAAAAAAGGAAAAAAAAACCTCTTTTTCTTCTTCTTGTCGTGAGAACCAGAAACCAGCGGAGGCTTGCTGGTCTATGAGTACCGTTACCCTTCCGATAAGAACCCAATCAGCCAGAAATTTTGAAGAGAGTATTTCGACTCCTAATCTTCTTGATTGTAACTAGCAGCAGTTCGATCCACCCACCAGCTATGAAGATTGAAGCTCTGAAATCAAATCTGAGCGGCAGCTTCAGGTAACCAGAGTTGCAGGTCTTATTTCTCACAATAGGGGAATCAATAGGAAGTTAGGAACCAAGGTTCTAGGGTTCAGGTCGCATATGTGAGGGTTTCCTTCGATCACAGCGTCGACCCAAACAGATCTCACACAAGAGAGCTTGAAGCACTTCAATAGTGCTGCAACTCTCACCCAGAAACAGGGCAGATACTGTAGCTCAGAGCAGGGTAGGGGAAAAAATACGAAAATAATAATGGAGAGCAAGAGGAAGAAATAAAGAAGTAAAAGCATGGTAGGGAAGAGAGGAGAGAAATTCAAAGAGGGAGAAAGGTAAAATAAATAGCCATGGGTCACACCCAAAAATTCTTCAACCAAGTTGTAAGTCTCCAAAATTAAAACTGAAAAAACTCCATCGATTACATGTCCAATATAAAGGGAAAAAAAAATCAAACAATTAATGGAAACTACTTGAAAGGAAACTATTCTAAAATTAGAAGCTAGCTAATTTCAAAGGAAATTGTTTCTAAAACAAAAGAAAATCAAATCAAAAGATATTTATTTTTTTCTAAGTCCATCGTGCAACTGCATCAAAAACATTCAAGGCAAATGCATTGACAATTAGGCCTCTCACAACCCTCAGACCAAGGGTATAACTCGGACATGAAAAATACAAGTAGGGCATGTGAAGTGCAATAAAAGATAGTGCAGTTGACTTCAACCAAAAAAAAAAAAAGCAACGGTGATGCCACAATCATGTCCATCCAATCTTCAAGAAACAGTATGTTAGTACAGACTGCATCAACAAGGTTTTAACTCCTGATGAAATTTTTGAAACATCGGATGATTCCAGTTTTCAACAGTTAGTGAAACAGAACTTACATGAACAACTTAATATCTTAAATACCTACAGAGTACAGAAAAAAAAAATTAGATTAAAAAAAGATACAAGTTGAAGAAAGGGGAATCAGGGAAGAGCAAGACATTATTTCATTCCGACACAATTTCAGTACTCTCAGAGTATAATGTATGTTTTTCTTTTTTTCTTTTTTTCTTTTTTTTTTTTTTTTTTTTTTTGGGGGGGTGGGTGGTGGGGGGGTAAATAACTCTAGGAAAGGGTTTAGTTCCAAGCCAAATCAAAACCAGACTTTGACACCATTCAGAAATATACTTTCCATGAATCAAATTAAACAAGATGGCCAGATTAATCTACTAGCAGGTCACTTTGTCATCTCAAATAGCCACTTAGAATAATTGGATACTGACCAACAAATGCATATTCATCTTCCTTGTCAGTGACCTCATATAACACAGTTCAAACCCTCGTAAGCCTAACCAACCATCAGTGACCTTGAAACATGACAATGGAATGATTGAATCAAGTTCATCTCATTAACCACCATACATTAGAACAGAGCTCAAACGAACAAGTTCATTCTTGAATTTTCCTCATCTTAATGTAATATGCTACTTGATCATATGCAAGAGGCAGTTTTTTCATAATGGGGTAGCAATCGAAACCCTATTCGATTTCATCTGGATATTAAGCACATTAACACTGTGGTTGGACTAGAGGGCAGACCTTGGCACAACGGTAAGATTGCTCTATTGAACCTAGTGGTCATGGGGTTCAAGTTGGGAAACAGCCTCTCCACGAAGCCGGGAAGGCTGCGTACATTATGACCCTTCCCAAACCTCGCATTAGCGGGAGCCTCGTGCACTGGGTACACCCTTCTAACATTGCGGTCGGTCTCTTGATTGATGAGAGACTAAGCAAATGAAATCCTTTAATTCATAGCTGGATTGGATAGAAATTCATTTGAAATCGGAATGTTTGGTGAAAGTTTGTACTCTAAATAACAGTGGGAATTGTCTTCTAGGGACCTAATTTCCAATTCATGACCATTTTTATCTCAATCTGTTAAATGAACCACATTCTTCAGAGACTGAGCTACAACTATTCAAACACGTGCCTAGTCACTCTACACATCTATAAATCTGTATAAAGCTAACTCCCACTTAGACCTGAAGTAGGTAACGCTTCCAAGAGAAGGAACTATGGTCACCACATTCATGCCGGAGCACCCAGAGGTTCAGCCAGCGCCCCAAAGAAATCATTCTAATGTTCCATTCCTATTTGTGATATCTTTGCCACTTGAAAAGTCAGCTTTTCCAAGGACGCTAAAAATCATCGATTTTGTTACAAATTTAATAATAACCCTAATTATTTACTCTCTGCACAAATAAATCAAACATCTGTATGGCCAAAAGAGTTATCCTTTTGAATTGGGAGTACCCTGCAAGGCTCAAGCAATAAATCAAGAGAATGCTTCTCTATATAAAAATTAATAACCCTAAAATATTGACTCTTTGTACAAATCAATAAAACATCCCTATACCCAAAAGATCTATCCTTCCAATTCGGAATACCTTTTAGGCTTTCATAGAGATTGACAAAGTAAACGCATTTAAACCCAATAGAGATATCAACAGAACCCTTTGTTTCTCTAATCTAGACAGAAATTAAAGCAAATAGATAAGACTAAAAAAGGGATTCATGATTTTTTTCTCCTTCTCCTACCTCATATGCGCACACGAAGGTGAGAATCAGAGGTCGAGCTTGAGTTCCTCTTTTTCTTCGCAGAGGTAATGGAGAATGTAAGGAGTGACTCGAACAACTGCCACCCACACTCCAAATATCGTTACATGAGATCTCAGCTGCTTCAGCGCTACCGCCTTGTCCGGCTTCCGTGGAAATGCACCCAAAAACATCTTTCTCTTCTCCCCGCCGGCTTAAACCCTAGAGGTTTTTGTCCGCTCAAACTGATAGCAATAGAAAAAGCTTCCAAGGAGGACAAAAATCGACCCTAGGAGTTGTCCTGTGAAGCTGTGATGTGTTATAGACCACTAGTAAGTGCTAATCACGGGCTAAGAGATGCTCAACTTATGGGTTTGGTTGGGCCTAGTTTGATTAGACCATAATCAATCAGGCTGGGCTTGGACTATCGTTCCTGATCCAATTAGAAAACTTATTTGGCATCTGAGACTATGACCTATCACCTTATAATAGGGGTGTCAAAACCTAGCTTGAACCGATAAAATCGACCGAAACTGATCGATAAAACTCGAATCGAACCAAATCAAACCAAATCGATCTTTATTGGATTGGTTTTGGACTGAGGTATGTTGGGACCGGCTGAAAACTAGTCCAAACCAAACCGACCAATAACTAAATCGAAGAAAATCGATAAAAAATTAATAATTATGAGATTATAAATTGGTGAATTGATTATTCATTCTTTACAATATTAGTGAGAAAAAAATTTATTATAAGGGGATTTGTTACAAATCATTGAATATTAGGTTATGAATAGATAAATTGATTTGTAAATTGTAATAATGCTTCCATTGATTTCCTTATTCACCATACAAAACTAGTTGAATATTTAAATGAATGATTGGATAATAGGGTTCATTTTGTGATTTCAATCTTAGTTATCTTCTTAGTAAATTGTTATCTAATGGTTTCAATATGAGTTATCTTTCCCTTACAATGATCAACCATGATTTAATCATAATCTAAAGTGTTTTTTAGTCAAATCTTGTCACTATAAGTTATGAATGTAAGTGATACGCTCAAATTAGTTATCCAGTGAAGCAAGAACATGTGGCACTAAGGGATGGACACGTGGCGCCCAACCGAGAGATACCCACTACTACCATGACTCCAGAGATCAGAAGAAGGAGGAGACTTGGGTCCCCCTCAACTGATAGAGGCACGCGAGGACTCTAATTACATGAGGAGGAGGAGGAGATACCCGAATAAGAATATTCCCCACAAAGATAGGAAGGCGTATCCTAGTAGGACTTGGAAACGGGTAATCCTATAAGAAGGAACCCTAAAAGGCATAACAGGTAAGTCAATACGCTCCCACCATTACTCTTGTGAAAACACTGTTCTGCGAGTTTCTAACTTGGGCGTCAGAGGACTAATCCTGGAGCCACATCCGGGCCTCTGCCTTATGTGCTTGTGCAGGATCGGCACTCAACCTCATATAGATTCTAGGCAGCAACAGATCGGCGCCATCTGTGGGAATGACAGAGTAATGGTGGGGAAAACCTACAATCGTAAGAAAACAAGAGCAGTGCCGAGCATAAATATGAATGAGGGAGAGCCTTCAAAATCTCTCCCCCCCTCGGTAGACATCGGTGAAGAATGGGGAAACAACCACTAGGAGGGTTCCGCAAGGGACCAGCGCTCAGCTGGACATTCGGTGCGTAGAGATAGTAATCCCCCACCCCTCCTAGGACACAAGAATATGTGACTAAGGAGCAGTTTGACTCCCTTTAGGAAAAGTACGACTGAATGGCCGAGATAATGAAGGAGGTCTCCAAGGTCGTCTCTTAGAAGACCAATGGAGTAGCAAAAGGCTCGCATGTCCAGCTAGAGCGAGTTCAAGACAAAGACCAAAGTAGCTCAGGGTCGATAAGATTGGGCCAAAATCCTCAAAATCGAGCGATAAGGGAAAGCCCCGCACCCAAAGAAAGGACGCGATGCTCCACAGGGGCCAGGCATGAAGAACCACGTCAAGGAGATAGTAAGAGACATAAAGGCATAGGGTTGAAGCAGATGATCCTAGACTTGAAGGATAAAATCTGGAAGGTAGCAGAAAAACAGACAGGCACTCGTGAGCCAGACCTCACTAATGACATGGCTTTAGCTGATGAGGTCATGAGGGATCCACTCCCGATTGGGTTTCGTCTGCCTAAGTATGACACGTACGATGGGTCTGGAGACCCCGTCGATCACCTGGAGGCCTTTAAAATTACGACGCAATTTCATCGGGTTTTAGAAAATATCATGTGTCGCGCCTTGCCTTTGACATTCAGAGGATAGGCAAGGCTATGGTATAACCGCCTGCTGACGAAATCAATTCACACCTTTAGTGATCTGAGCTACTTATTCATGAAGGGATTCTCCAGCAGCCAACCCCTTTAAAATACCAAATTAGACCTGACCAATGTTAAAAAGTACGAAGGGGAGTCACTGTGAAATTACATGAAGCGTTTTCAGTAGGAGAAGATCACGATCAGAGGTTTGGACCCGAAGGAAGAGTTCACGGCCTTGTTGGGAGGCATCAAAGACAGAGCTAAAAAGGTCTTTGGCGAATCATACACCGAGGAACCTAGCTGAGTTGAGGCTCGGTGCAATAAGTACATTCACATGGAAGAAACCCTTCAAGCTGACAAATAAGCTGAAAGGAAGGCAGGGAGGAAAAGGACCTCAAGAGGTGATAATAAGCCTTCTGAAGGCAAGAGACGAAAGTCCGAACATGACCGGGCACCCAGTCCGTCGAAGAAGTTTGAAAGGTATGCACCCTTAAACCAGAGGAGGACAAACGTGCTAATGCAGATAAAAGATTCCCCTGACGCCAGAGCCATGAAGTGGCCAGGGAAGATGGGACGACATCTAGAGAGGTGCAATATGGATAAATATTGCCACTTCCATAGGGACCACGGCCACGACATCGAAGATTGTTTGCACCTGAAGGGAGAAATAGAAGGAATGATCTGAAGAGGATATATGGGCCGATTTGTAGACTACGAAAAGGAAGATGCCCAAGATGGCAACGACCGCAAGGACAACTGCGCAAAGGGACGGCAGAGGCCACCATGGAAAAAAGGGGCCAACCCGCAGAGGCAATCAGGAACGGTAAAGGAACCTGACACCCAAGGAAGCTGACCATCGCCCCCAGGATGATCATAAAAGCTCAACCAGGGTCATAACCACTATAAGTGGAGGCTTGGCCGCTAGAGAAAGTTCCATCTCAGCTAGGAAAGCAAAGGCCTATGCGAGAAGCGTACATGTGGCCGAATGGTCAAACAAGAAGGCAAGGATAGGGACAGTTATCTCCTTCTCAGATGATGATCTGGAAGGGGTGCAGACGCCACATGACGACGCCTTGGTAATTACCATGACCCTAGCCGATTGCAGAGTAAAAAGGATCTTGGTGGATAACGGCAGCTCAGCTGATATCGTGTTCCTCGAAGCTTTCTAGAATATGGGCCTAGACAGAGAAAAGTTGAAGAAGGTCGAACACTCGTTGCAAAGGTTCTCGGGTGCCCCGATCTAAGTAGAGGGGTCAGTCGAGTTGCTAGTAAGGGCTGGCACCGGAGACCGCCAAGTAACAGTCATGATCAGCTTCCTGGTAGTAGACATCACTTCGGCGTACAATGCCATACTAGGAAGAGTTGGCTTAAACCTGCTAAAAGTTGTCGTCTCCACACCACACCTCAAGATGAAGTTTCCAACTAAGAATGGGGTCGACGAATGTTGAGGTGATCAAGAGGCATCCTAGAAGTGCTACGGCACAACCTTGTGGGGAAAAGAAAAGGCAAGCGAGGCACTCTCGATAGAAGATCTGCGTGATGATACCAACTGTCAGAGGGGGAAACCAGCTAAGAAGTTGATCCAAGTCAACGTCAAAGAAGGGGATAATACTCACCAATTCCAAGTTGGGGCCTTAATACCAAGGCAACAACGAGAAAAGGTCATCTCGTTCCTCAGAGATAATTCTGACGTCTTCGCCTGGTCAGCCTCAGACATGCCTGGAATAGCCCGAGAGGTAATAGAGCATCATCTGAGCGTCAACCCAACTAAGAAGCCGGTATAGCAGAAGAAGATGACCTTCGCCCCTGAGAGGTAGCAGAAGATAGATGAAGAGGTAGAGAAGTTGCTAAAGGCCAAGTTCATCCGCGAAATCTGATACCTCGAATGGATATCCAATGTGGTGATGGTCCTGAAGGAAAATGAGAAATAGAGGATATACATCGACTTCACGGATTTAAACAAGGTCTGCCCAAAGGATAGCTACCCCTGCCAAAGATAGACTTGCTCATCGATGCCACTTCAGGACATGAGGTGTTGAGCTTCATGGACGCGTACTCAAGATACAATCAGATCAAGATATGTGAGGCCAATGTCTCGAAAACGTCATTCGTATCCGAAGGGGGGCTGTATTGTTATGAAGTGATGCCCTTCGGGCTAAAAAATACAGGGGCCACCTACCAAAGGTTAGTGAACAAGATCTTTAAGGAGATGATCAACAAAACCATGGAGTTGTATGTGGATGACATACTTGTGAAAAGCCTGAAGGAAGAACACCATATCCGAGACTTAGAGCAGGCATTCCAAGTACTGAGGCAATACGGCATGAAGTTGAACCCAACAAAGTGTGCATTCAGGGTAGCATCGGGGAAGTTCCTTGGCTTCATCGTCTAGGGAAGGAGGATCGAAGTCAACCCTATGAAAATATAGGCCATCCGAGATATGAAGTCTCCGTAGAATGTGAAGCAAGTCCAAGAACTGACAGGCAGAATGGCTGCCTTGGGATGGCTCATGTCTCGGTCAGCTGACAAGTGCCTTTCTTTCTTCAAAACCTTGAAGGGATCCAAAAAGTTTAAGTGGACGGAGGAGTGCGAGAAGTCCTTAGAGCAGCTAAAGGAGTACTTAGCGACACCCCTGCTATTGATGAAGCCAAACACTAGAGATACCTTGCAGTTATACCTAGCTATATCGACAGTGGTGGTAAGTGCGGTACTATTAAAAGAAGGAGAAAGACAATAATGGCCAATATACTATATTAGCCGAACCTTGTTGGATGCAGAAACAAAATACAGAAAGATAGAGAAGGTGGCATATGCCCTTGTGATAGCGGCAAGAAAGCTAAGACCTTATTTTCAATCACACACAATATATGTGCTCATGGACCAACCCCTGAAGAAGATACTGCAGAAGTCGGATATGTCCGGTTGATTAGTAAACTAGGCCATAGAGTTGGGAGAATTCAACATCCAATACAAATCGAGGACCATGTTGAAAGCACAGGTCCTAGCGGACTTCATAGCAGAGATAACACTCCCAGACGAACCCCAAGAGCTTGTCGAGGCTCGAGCGGAAAAGACTTAGACATTGTATGTGGATGGTGCATCCAACAGAACGGGAAGCGATGCGAGGATCATACTAATCAGTCCCAAAGGATTCAAAATCGAATATGACCTGCGATTCGACTTTAGTGCCTCCAATAATAAAGCTGAATATGAAGCACTGATAGCCGAAATTAATCTGGCACAGGCTTTGATGGTATAAGAGTTGGTGGTGCACAGTGCCTCGTAGCTCGTGGTGCGACAAGTGAATGAAGACTATGAAACAAAGGAACAAAGGATGGTTGAATACCTGAAGACAGTGCGAGAGAAAGTGGCAACCTTCAAGGAGTTCGAGGTAAAACAGGTGCCACAAGCAAAGAATGCCAGTGCAGATGCATTGTCGCAATTGGCCACCTCTGACTTTATGGACCTCGGACGTCAGTATATTTCAAAGTATTACCTCAACTAAGCACCAAAAGTGCCCAAGAGGTGTTGACCGTTAGTGAGAACGGCTCTAGCTGGATGGATCCCATAGTTAAGTACTTGAAGGAAGGAGTGCTCCCATAGGATAGGGACGAGGCGAGGAAGGTACGTATGAGGTCAGCATGGTTCCTATTGAAGGACGAGACATTGTACAAGATAGGGTTCACCACACTATACCTAAAGTGCTTGGACCCTACCGATGCCGAATATGCTCACCAAGAGGTGCACGAAGGGATATGTGGCCAACACCTAGGAGCTAGGGCCTTGGCTCACAAGGTGTTGCAGCAAGGCTTGTTTTGGTCGTCCATGAGGAAAGATACTGAGGAGTTCGTCAGGAAGTGCATAAAATGTCAAATGTTCGCCCCCGTCCCTCGGCAGCATGCCACTAAGTTTTCCTCCCTATTAAGCCCGATATCATTTGTCATGTGGGAAATGGACATCTTGGGCACGTTCACCCTAGCCATGAGGCAAAGAAAGTTTGTTGTGGTGACGGTAGACTACTTCACAAAGTGGGCAGAAGCCAAAGCACTGGCTACTATATCTGAGAAGAATATAAGGGATTTCTTTGAGAGGGCGGTGGTCTATCAATTCGGGATACCTCGGGTGATAGTATCAGACAATGGAACTCAATTCGCCAACCATACTTTTGGTTTGTTCTGTGAGGCCCTCTGCATTGACCACAGGAAAACGTCCGTCGGGTATCCATCAACCAACGGATTGATAGAGGTAACCATTCGTACCTTGCTCCAAGAAATAAAGAAAAGACTGGATAATGCCAAGGGGTTATGGGCAAAAGAGTTACACAACATCCTTTGGGCCTACCACACAACTAAAAGATCAGCCATCGGAGAAACACCCTTCAATTTAACTTACGGCACCGAAGCTGTGCTCCCAGTTAAGGTAGGAGCCATGACCCATCGAGTTTAGTACTACGATGAAGAAGAAAATGACAAAGGGCTTCAAGCTAATATGGACCTCCTAAATGAAGTACGAGAAGCCTCGCAGGAAATGATCGCAACCTACTAGCAGAAGGATGCGAGGCATTATAATTTCAAAGTCCGAAGGAACGAGTTCAGAATGGGTGACCTCGTCCTAAGAAGGGCAGAGGTATCAGACCCTAAGCATCAAGAAAAGTTGGCTCTGAATTGGGAAGGGCCTTACAGAGTCATCAGGATAATACTACCAGTCTCCTATCACTTGAAGACTATGGGGGGAGAAAGGGTACCCCGATCATGGAACTAGAAGAACTTAAGGACATTCCATCAGTAGCCGTAGCATGCACATTTACTTAGTCTTTTTCAATTATGGTTATTTGCCGCTTTTTAAGCACTTTCAATTTGTAGTGTTCCATCCCCATGCATTTCGGAGGATTTTTTATATATGAGCTAGTTTACGGCAATCGATTCCAAGTAATAGTTATGATTAGAAAAGGCATCCCTAGGTTGGGGGCTCAGGCTAATGCCGAGCATACCTAACCGAATGTCGTTCCCTCGGTTGGGTGCTCAGGGAAGGCCGAGCAGACCTAACCGAAGGTCTCTTTTTCGGTTGGGGGCTCAGGCCAAGGCCGAGCTGACCTGACCGAAGGTCTCCATATCGGTTGCATCTCTCAACATTCGGACATGAAGATAGCATCTTTGGCTAGAGCCGAGGGGAAACTCGACACTTAGTGAAATTCTATTTATGAAGGAGCCTCGGCTTTCATCAGGCCAAAAAACATACCAGGGCATCCCATGTACATCAAATAGGCTGAAGCGTACATTATACTTAGGGAGAAATTGGCATAAGAGCCTCGGCCTTCATCCCTATCTATGGGCCAAAGGCCCCCTGGCGGTCCGTCGGATTCGAGACTAGGCTTTGGGAATGCAAGAAAGAAAAAGGGAGTGAAGACAATATAGAAAGTAGGAAAATTTACAAGTTCATTCATAAAAAAAGGGCCCGAAGGCCAAAGTTACAAAAAATAAAAGAGGGGCCGAAGGCCAACAAGCTATATAATTAGGCTCGAAGGCCGAAAAGAACACTAAAGAGGGGCTTCAGGGAGCATCTGTCAGAAGGGTGGCCTCACCCTCGGCAGGATTGGGGACATCTCGGTCGGAGTCACCATGCCCAAGAGTTGGAGGGACCTTATGTTCTAGCTGGACCTCCTCTTCTTCGCTGCCACTCTCTTCATCGTCCGCAACCTCGGTGGCAGTTCGAGCTGCACTGACTCCCTTTTTCTTGAAGATGAGACTGCTCCCCTCGAAAGATATTTAGGGATGATGCTTGAGGATCCAGTCTCGAATTTTGATAGCACCCATGGTAAACCAGGGGTAACGGCATGCTTGACCACCTGCTGAAACTCCTCAGAAGCCTTGTATTATTCGATAGCTCGGGGTTCGACCTCCTGTAGCTTCGTGGTTGTTTGTGCCTCTAGCTCCGTGAGCTTCCGATCTCTCTCCTACCGAGTACGAAGGAGGTCGACCTCTAGATACTCCACCTTCTCTAGGAGAAAGGTACACTCATTGTCACGCTCGACCGCCTCAAGGTCTCGAGCCAAGGCCTCGGCTCGAATTATCAACTGGCCCACCTGGTTCTGGGCCTGAACAGGACACCAATAGTTAGAAAAGAAAAGTTGCGATAATAAAAAAACAACAAGGAAAATTAAAAGCTGAGGGTCGAAGATTACCGCCGCCATGAAGATGCAAACACTGGTGACTATGGCTAAGGTCCCTTGGCTCTGAGCCTCGACAACGGTCTCCCAGGAGACTACCCTTTTGTACTAACTCTCAGGCTACTCGCCCAACAAACAGGGAGTTGTCCACCTTGATGGACCACCGAGGGACGAAGCCAACCTCTACCCGGGCCCGGCTCATCCTCGGGCTTTAGAAGTCGGGACCAGGAGAAACAGAGCGAGGAGGGGAGATGGTGAGACCAGGGGCAGCAAGCGCCTAGACAGCCTTGGAAGTAAGGTCCCTTGCTCGGGCTTTCTTCTTTGGGGGAGCCTCGGAGGTGGAAGCTCCCCTCTTCTTCTCCTTCTTCTTTTGCTTCTGCTGGGCCTCTCGCGCCCTGGCCTCCCTCAGTTGGGCTTGCCTTTCGGTCGCGGCTTCCCTGGCTTCTACTCTAGAGCGTTGCACTACAATAAAGATAATGAAGATTAGTACGCGAAAAGGGTAATCCAAAGCAAAAACAATTTTGGGAAAACCTAGGACTCACCCGGGCTAAGCCCGAATCGAAATAGAAAAGCATCAGACTAAAGGCTACTAGACTCGACAGGCTGATGGTGGAGAATGTCCTTGGCCATCGACAATGACTTTGCATCTGTCCCGAAGAGAGCAGGTGTAGAGTCCCAGATATTACCGAGGGGAAACCCTTCGTGCACCCTCACAAAGAAGCACTTCAACTTCCAACCATGAATTGAGGTCAAATATTGCTTTACCAGTCAGAGATCCTTCCTGGGGCTGAAGTAATACCAGCTCGAATCTCCCTTGCTAGAACTGAGGGACAACCAGTTAAGGAAGAGAGGAAGGGAGAGGGGTCTCCCAATCCGAGAAAAGAAGATGATAAAACTAAGGACCTGTCACCACCCATTCAGGGTCAGCTGGATAGGACAGATACCATAGTGCCGAAACACTTGGCTGAAGAAAGGGTGGAGGGGAAGCCGAAGCCTGACCTTGAAGGCATCCCGATAGAAGCATAGCTCCCTAGGGTTTCTATAACTAGCTCTTTCCTCGGGCTTCGACAACCGAAGGACAAACTCGTCAGGGATACTACAGGAAGCCCGAAGCTCCATAATCTCGGCTTCTGTTATGGTTGAAACGGTTTCCCTAGCCTCAATGGCCAGGGCCTTATTAGTCTTCGCTCGAGACTCAATAACCCCCTCACTGATACCTTCACCACTCAGACCACTAGCGGTAGAAGAAGAGGAGACACCCGAAGAAGTGGACTCAGAGGACGAGTCCGAGGACATCCCTTGGATACGCCCAGGACTGCGTTGCCTAGACAGAGCCCCCTCGGAGGATGAGGGGTCATTACCTAAAGAACTAGACATGAACTTACTTTTGAAATCACTTTGGTCAAATCGAAGATCAAAGGAAAGTCAAGGATGAAGGACGAAGGGTCTGAGAAATGAGGAGGTGATAACAAAATAAGAGAAAGGGGCACTATTTATAGGCAAAGGGGCAATGATACGACTCCCTAGCCTCATTAATTGTAGTACACATCATCTGTGCGGGATTCCTAAAGCACGCTCTAGCAAAGCACACGAGCAGACCTGACCGAAGGTCTAAACCTCGGTTGGGGGCTCAGGCTAAGACCGAGCAGACCTGACCGAAGGTCCACACCTCGGTTTGGGGCTTAGGCCAAGGCCGAGTAGACATGACCAAAGGTCCACACCTCAGTTGGGGGCTTAAGCCAAGGCCGAGCAGATATGACTGAAGGTCCACACCTCGGTGGGGGCTCAAGCTAAGGCCAAGCAAACCTGACCAAAGGTCTACACCTCGGTTGGGGGCTCAGGCCAAGGCTGAGCAGACCTGATCGAAGGTCCACTCCTCAGTTGGGGGCTCAGGCTAAGGTCAAGCAGACCTGACTGAAGGTCCACTCCTCGGTTGGGGGCTCAGGCTAAGTCCGATCAGACCTGACCGAAGGTCCACACCTCAGTTGGGTCCTCAAACTAAGGGCGAGCATACCTGACCGAAGGTCCACTCCCCGGTTGGGGTCTCAGGCCAAGGCCGAGCAGACCTAACCAAAGCTTCACATTTCTGCTGGATGCTCATGTAATGGCCGAGCAAACCTAATCAAAGGTCTTCGCCTCGGACAGGACTAGGCCAAAGCCGAAGGAAGAAGGCCAAAGGAGCATAAAGAAAAAAGGAGGAAGAAAGACATGGTTACTCCCACTGGAAGGGTTTCTTAGTGGTAGCAAGGGAGCTTCTGATACGCTCAAATTAGTCACCCAGTGAAGCAAGAACACGTGGCATCCAAGGAAGGGACATGTGGCACCTAACTGAGGGATACCCACCACGACCATGACTCCGGAGATCAGAAGAAGGAGGAGACTTGAGTCCCCCTCAACTGATAGAGGCGCGTGAGGACTCTAATTACGTGAGGAAGAGATACCCAAATAGGGAATATTCCCCACGAAGATAGGAAGACGTATCCCAATAGGACTCAAAAATTGGTAATCCTATAAGAAGGAACCCTAAAAGACAGAACAGGTAAGTCAATACGCTCCCACCATTACTTCTATGAAAATACTATTCTACGAGTTTCTAACTTGGGCGTTGAAGGACTAATCTCGGAGCCACCTCTAGGCCTCTGCCTTCTGTGCTTGTGCAGGATAGGCGCTTAGCCACATATAGATTCTCGGTAACAATAGTAAGATTTTATTATGTTTCAAGCCCAATAATAAATGATCTAAACGTATTAACCCGATATTGAAAAATCGAAATAAATTGAAACCAAACCGGACCAAAACTGAAACCAGCCAAAAACTAAAGTTCCTTAATGAATTGGTTTTGGTCTCCCTCAATCTTATATCGAAACCGATTCAGCCTAACCAAAATTGAATCGAACTGACCGATTGACACCCCTACCTTAGAGCATGGCTCAAGTTCATGGTATCAGGTTCGATATTGGTGAATGGTGATTGCTGAAGTGCTAATAACAATCCTATACTTATTTGGTTCGCCGTATCGATTTGGTCAAATTTTTCACTCCTCTAAATACGGTATCGTCGTCTTTGACTCCTCCTTGAACCCTTCCACCCCACCACCCCACCCCAGAAAAAACCACTTGGGAGATGGGACCAAAGTTCAAAAATCCAAAATCAAACATGGGATCAATGTGTTATTATAATTGACAGGAATCTTCAACGTCATAAATTTATAATTGGAAAGAAGGGTTTAATATTTTTTCAAGCAAAAGTACCTTGTCCTGTTGGTCTAAGAAACACTTGCATGAGAGATCAATGAGAGGGTGCACGTCAGCATCTTCAGCGCCCTAGGCATAGGGTGCAGCTTTATCTTTTTGTGCGCACTGTCTTTGGGCATTTCTTAAGCTAGCAAGACAAGGTTCTTTTTTCCTTTTTTTGGTTTAATAGACTTGGGGGTCTTACAGATGAATTTTATTGTTTTTATATTATTTTACTAACTATAAATGAAAGAATGGAAAAAAAAAGAAAAAAAAGAATAAGATAAAAACGAATGGTGAGTGATTCAAAAAAGAGTTGCAAGTATCTTACCGTCCGAAATAATAATTGATTTTTGCCCCTTCGGATTTGAGTCTAACCGATTTGATTCTTATTCCTCAAACCATCCATGGAGGAGCTTATCTAATCAAAAAAGTTGTGGCAGGGAATTTATCACCTTGTCTCCCTTGTACTAGCCATGTGACAAATTATGGGCTCTATCTTCCTATGTGGTCTTCATAACAATAGGATTTTTTGTCCTCATATTTTCGATGATTAGAATGAACTTGAATATATATCGTGATGTATTTGCTAGTATGATGTTTGATCCTTTCCATATATGGTATGAACGAAACAACAGGAGATTTGATGGAAAAGGAGACCACCTAAAATAGTCCTTAAAGCGGTCATTAAGGATATTAGAGAAGCAGCTCTGGTTATGCCTTTCTGTTAAAAACAATGGGAGATTTCCTATTGGCGAGAGGGCTAGATATCAAAGTTAATATAATGCCAGGGAATTTATCAATTGTTGAGCTAAATGGATGAAACCGCTCTATGGTTGGACTAAGCTCAATGTTGATGGATGCTTTCTTGGGAACCCAGGCTTGCCAGGAGTTGATGGGGGCTTTATGCAATGATGTTGGTAATGTTATGTCTTGTTTCTCTTATTCACTGGTCATCAAAACTGACTACATAGCTGAATTTTCAGCATTTTTTATTGGGTTGAAGATTGCAAAGGAGCTACATATTACATGGTTATGGGTGGAGTGTGATTCAAAAGTTGTGGTAGCATCCATTCTCAGTCGTTCCATCCCATAGGATTTTCAGCAACATTAAAGGCATTACGTTCCCTTTTTTGGACATGATTACGTGGAGAATGATCCATTGCTTCAGAGAAGTAAACTATGTGGAGGACATTTTGGCAAAGTAGGGGGTTGTCTTACAAGTTTCTTCTATCTGGTCTATCCCTCCTAGTTTTGTCTCATCCGAGCTTACTTGGGACAGTGAAAAAAAGACCTAGGTATAGGTTCATGTAATGCGTCATAACATTTTCTCTCCAGTGTCTGTTGATGGCAAAACTAAAGATGGACCTCTGTCCAATTGTTTGAGTCCCTCTTTTTCCTTGCTGATGGCAATGCCGAAGGTGGGGGTGGGGGAAAATTTTGTATTATTGTATTTGTCTAGGTATGCTTGGACCTAAATCTGTACATCACTTTTATTTTTCATTAATATACTTTGCTTAACTTTGGCAAAAAAAAAAAGATTAAAATGAACTTGACCCAAAACTATAAAATCTTTTTTTAGGAGTGGGAGGGTTGGCCACATGAATGTTGAAAGTAATAATCCCGCATCAGAAGTGGGTAGCCCAATTCGAAGTTTTATAGGTACTTGGGCACCATCTCCTTAATAGCTAGCTTTTGAGGATGACGATGAGGATGAGTTTTACTCATGTCCCTAACAAGTTGTATTAGTCTATTAGGGCTGATGTCAAGGCGTGGGAGCTTGGTGTGCCTCCGAGGATGAAATAATAGAAGATCTAGCGGCTCCCACATTTAGGGAGAGATTGTTGGGGTTCTATGTGGATGGCAGAAGTGATAATCTCACATCAAAAGCGGGTAGCCCAATGTGGCGACTTGTAAGTACTTAAGCACATTCTCCTTTTTTTTTTTTTTTTTTGGTAAAACGAAATTCATTCAGATAAAAGGTGTTATAAACTTTTAGTTTGAAACATATTATCCAAAACCAAGGAATAAAGATTGATCAAACTGTCTCACATAGGACTAATAAAGTCATCCTGATTAGGGGATGAGGGAAACACTTCCCTAGAAACATCGTCGTAAACACATCATACATCAAAAGGATCATTAAACATATAAAAAAACATCTTGCTTGCCTAGGTAGGATTGACAGACAAGGAACGTGAGTCTCATACTTGCCTATACTGATGACAAGGATATGTGTGGGACTTCCAATCCAACCTGGCCATGTGACACCTACACCATACCAAACTTGGCTCCAGTAGTTCCGGTGATCATCCGCTTTAACATCTTCTCGATTGCACCCATTCAACCCATAACTCGGTGAAGCTCAAATACCAAACTCACCGCAACTGCCTCCACCACACTCGACATTATGTCCAACTCCGCCATAGTGTTCACTAAACTCATCGTACTCAAACACTACTGTTACGGGATGGACTGAGGTTGTCAAAGCCAGCCACTGCATCCCTTATTTTATGCTGAAAACAATGGCGTGAATATGGATTTTTTTCAGAGAAGGCCAAGAATATGGTTTGGTTGGTTGTGAAAGAGCACATGGCTACAACATATTTGGCAAGAAGAAGGCATTATAGTGGGGGGAGATTCGTAAATCTCCTTAACAGATCTAGGGGAGGAGCAAGAGTGGGAGTTGCAAGGGATGAGCGCAGGTGTTGAGGATGAGAGGGATAGGGGTGGAGCGGTGTGTGATTGAAGTGGAATAGAACGAGTAGAACATGTCTACTAGAGACTTGTACTAGCTCCTTAGATATGGCAAGAGAAATTCCATGTCATCTTCTTCCTCTCACCTACTGCCGTAGCAAGTCAAAAAAACATAGCAGTAACTAGGGTTGTCAATCCAAGCTTGCATTGATTCGATCGACCGTGGTCAACGATTTAAAGACAGGCCGGCTTGCCCGATTATTGAATGTGTTAGGCTTAGGCCTGAATTTGCCCGTTTACAAGCCCGACTAAGCCTGACACATTCAGTCCGAGGGGTTTATATGTATATTATGATTTTTTTTTATATATAATAGGGTATTTATTGATATTCTCTTATCAATTATTGAACATAATTAAGTGCAACATGTTTTCTAAATTGTTGATGATTTAATAAAATATATTAAAGTTTTTTGAATCTAAGACAATTAAAGACTGTTGAAGGCACGTTTAATTAGCTTAATTAGGAGAAGCCCGATTAAAGCCTAGAACCCGATCGAGCCCAACACGAGATCGATCGAGACAGACTCATTTCTTAAATAGGTAGGTAACAGTGCAAGGGTACATGCTCGCCAGGCCCGATCGAGACCGGTCAGTCTGGCTCGACCGATTGACACCCCTAGCAGTAACTGAATCGAGGCATAGAGAGGGCACAAGGTCATCATTGTCATTGATAGCTTCATCGCCATCGCCAACTGGACCACAACCAATGGTAAAGATTGGAAAAGGAGTAAAATTACACACATAGAGGCAGAAACTACAACATGTATAGAGGTAAGAACTTAACATGCACGGAAGCAAAGTCGCACCTTCTCCTTAATAGCTAACTTTTGATGATGAGTTATACCCAAGTCTATAGCGGGGGGTGGGGGGAGAGGGAGGCACTAGAAAGGAAAACTATATTAGTCATAGAAGATGACCAAGTTTTCCTAAGGCCACGACGTCCATTCACTGTGTGGCCTTAAGGCCACTCGATTATGTCTTGTCCCTTGGATCACGTAGTGAACATTGTTGTGTGGTCCAAGGAAACTTCTTCCAAAGAATATGTACAAGTGGGACTCTGTGAAGCTCAGGTACAAAAACTATTGGGGGGGGAAGAGTGAAAACTATTTGATCTATTGGTGTTGTCGGTGGCCCTGTTAAAATAAACTGATTGAAATGGTGAAAAGAGAGTGCTTGTTGATAATTAGGATGTTGACAATGGTTGGAGCCAACAGAGACAAGTCCCTTATCCATAGTATAGTGTCTGTGGGTGAGTTTCTTAAAAAAGGCAAAGCAGGAGGCGAGAAGTTTACAACCACGGCAAGGGGGAAATGATGGACCTTAAGAAGAATTGGTACTAGGTGGGATGTGGGAAGTGATATGCAACTATGAAGTGGGGGGGTCACCAATTGACATGGGTGAAGAAGCATCAGAGGATGTAGGTGATTAAAGAGAGCAAAGAGCCTTACAAAATTTTGTGCGGGTCACAAGTAACCTACCCGGAGGAGGTTCAAGGGGACATCTGTGACACCCTGTTCACACAGAACCGGGCCAGTGACCGGGTTAACACCGGTTAACCCAACCCTGCCAGGATCATCTGATACAGTATTCTACCACAGCATACACACAACTAAGAAAGAGCTTATCAGTTCAGCGGAAGACTTCATTTACCTGTGAATATTCCCGTAATACTTGATACCCGAATTGTGATACAATAGTTAAATACATGTGGGCCCGAAGGCATGATATTTACACAATAAGAGTACAATTCACATATCAAGTACATAAAAGAAATCATCAAAAATCAAAGTATACAGCTCGGCTCGGTATCAAAGCCTAGAGCTCAGCTCAGTATCAAAGGTTGAGCCCAGCTCTGCATCACAAGGTGGAGCTCAGCTCGGCATCAAAAGTGGAGCTCAACTCGGCATCAGAACTGCGGTCCCATAGCACAACTCTCACACGAGCAATCAGTGTTGTGCTCTAACTCCTCAGGGGCCCACCAATTCTCTTCAGGGAACTCAACCGTGGGACCCGCCCCGTGCTCATCTGGTTGATGACCTGCAAAATCATCTAAAAGGGGTGCACACGTGGGATGAGCTCACTAGCTCAGTAAGTGAAAATATGGACCACACAGCAGTCCACACAACAATTCACATCCATATGCACTACATGCTATGCAATACATTTTAAATCACATCCACCTAAGCAACATTACTAAGTCTTTGGCTTAGTGCTACTACAACCACAGTGCGCGTATGCTCTGGGTACGAGCCGCGAACTCCATCCCGCGAAACGCCTATAGGGCTATCGGAGAAGGCCCACCGTGAGTACTCGAAAAAATAAAAACATGCCGACCACCGGCTCCCAACATAAAGTAAATGACTAAAAATTAAAGGTGCTGACTCCAGCAATTTAAAAGCAGTACGATTGGCCCTCTTGAATATACCACCGGGTTTGCCGACTGTCCTAATGACCCTCCGGGCGTTATGTCTAACCGCCACAGTGACCCGACAACCGCGATCACTGCTTCCCCCCAAATGGTAACCCAACACCTTAACCCCTGTTGGGAAGGGTCGTAGCACGAGAAGGTGAAAATCCTAAACCGCATGCTCCTATATGACAATAGTACGATTGCATAGTGCCATCGCATCCCATACCACGGGCCACCAATACACTCGTTTCCAAGCCGACTACGGCATCTAGTCTATTTATGCATCATGCACAATGATGTCAACATTCATCACATAAGCACATCATCACTTGGCATTTAGAAGGTAAACATAACACCCATGCATAACAATGTGATGATGACTAATCTACATAGTATTTTCATGATGGCATGGCTAGACTAGATATGATTAAATGAATGCCAAACAATACCTTGAAACAAGGCCAAACGTTCTCTCCCCACTTACCTGTAGTGTACAAGGATTCACGCTCGGTACCGGTGAGATCCAGTGCGAGAAGCGTACAATTTGGTGAACCTATCATGAGTGAGTGGGGTTAGTACTTCACCACTTTGGAATCAATATTAACATGATCCAATGACAAGATCATGTTTAGAATCCTAAAAGATGGTCACACATCCGATTTGGGTCCAATCGGACGTAAGAATCACATTTGGAGCCTCTCGGGTGGGTCGGACAGCCCACCAGTCAGACCCACCGGTCTGGACCGACGAGTAGGTCGGCCCATGGTTGGCCCGCTGGTCTGGACCGTCGGTTGGGCCAGAGGGTCTGCTAAGACTGACGGGTAGGGTGGCCCGCCGGTCTGGCCCGCCGGTTGTGCCCGAGGCCCTGCCCTCTCAGGCGGGTGCCCACAGGCGGGCCAGATGGCCCACTGGTCTTGGCGGAAAACCTGCTGTTTCTTCCCAACTTCCCCCCAATCTTTGGGGATTCAAATGGGGCTTTTTCAAATCCATTATTCACACATTCAAGGTCTTATAGGATGGTTCTAACCTAGATCTAAGTTAGATTTAAGGAATGGGAAGCCATCTTACCTTATTTGCTCAAGAACACCTTAAAACCGCTTCTCCAACCTTGTAAATACTTTTTCAAATCCTTCAAGATCAACACATATATCATCTATTAAACCTTAGATTCATTATTTAAAAGGGGATTTACAAGATCTCAAGAAACCCTACCTAAATCAAGGGTTTTACTTGGGTATGGTGAAGGTTTAAGGAACCCAAACTTTGCTTACCTCTAAATGTTGATCTAGTGTTGAAGATCACTATTCCGGCGTCGGAATGGGAAGATCAAGCCTCGACGCCGTTGACATCCATCTCTTCTTCCTCTTCCTTATCTTCTCCTCTTCTTTCCTTTCTTTTCTCTCTCCTCTTTACTCCTCTCACCAACGTCCGAGTGTCATAAATGAGGAAGAAAAAGAAAATAAATGCTATATATATATACTTCTTAAAATAACTAAGTATTCACATAGGTGGGTCACTTAGGTGGGTGGATGCGCCCACCTGTCCGCCCACCTGAGGGTCAAAACTTGGGATTTTGACAGAATTCGGCCCTCGATGCGAATCTCACTCTTGACATATGATGTAATATACATATGCACCTTAATATACGGCTACATACCTGCTTTATCCGTACATGGCCTTATGATAGGTGCATGTACACGGCTTGGGTATTCCCGTCTGTTCTGGCACTAGCTCAGACTTGTTGGGCCAGTCGGTGTTTAAGGTCACCCTTGCCATCATAGTCCATAAGGAACCCGCTCTAATTCTCTCGGGTTCGGGTCCTGCATGGTTAAACCGAGTCAACCGTGTAATCAGACCGAGTTTAAGAAGTAGGGTATTACATTTACCCCCCTTCTGAAAAATTTCATCCTCGAAATTGGTACCTACTTGATAAAAAAGATGAGGGTACTTGGCTTGCATTTCATCCTCTTTCTCCCAAAATATTTCTTCAAGTGAATGATTAGCCCATCGCACCTTTACATAGGAAATGGAGCGGTTGCGAAGGGTCTTCACCTTTCGATCCAAAATTTCAGCTGGCTACTCTGTATAGGTCATGTCAGCTTCAAGGTATTCTGGCTCTACGGGTAATACATGAGAGGGATTATGAATGTATCACTTCAGCATGGATACATGGAATACATTATGAACATCCCCAAGTGAAGGTGGCAGAGCAAGCATGTAGGCTACTGAGCCCACCCGGGCTAAGATCTCAAATGGGCCAATGTATCTTGGGCTCAACTTCCCCTTTCTGTGAAACCTTTGCAACCCTTTAGTAGGAGAGATCTTGAGAAATACCTTTTCTTCTGGCTGAAATTCAATGTCTTTTCTGCGGGTGTCCGCATAGCTCTTTTGACGGGACTGAGCTGCTTTAATCCGTTCTCGAATAACGTCGACTTTGTCACAAGTCATCTGTATCATCTCAAGTCCTAACATTCGACGTTCACCTACCTCATCCCAATACAAAGGAGTTCTGCACTTCCTGCCGTATAACGCCTCATACAGAGCCATCCCAATTATAGCTTGGTAACTGTTGTTATAGGCAAACTCCATAAGGGGTATATATTCTTCCCAACTACCACACATTTCCATTGTACATGCCCTGGGCATATCCTCTAATATCTGTATGGTTCTCTCCGACTGACCATCAGTCTGTGGGTGGAAAGCAGTACTCAAATTCAATTGTGATCCCAAGGCATGTTGGAAGCTTTTCCAAAATCTGGAAGTGAACCTCGGGTCCCTATCTAATACAATGCTCACTGGCACTCCATGTAAGCGCACTATGTTGTCCATGTAAAGTTTTGCTAGTTTGGCCATAGAGAACTTGGTCTTGATGAGAGTGAAATGAGTAGTCTTAGTAAGCCGATCAACGATCACCCATATCGCATCCATCCCCTTAGGTGTACATGGTAGTCCAGTGACGAAGTCCATTGTAATCCTTTTCCACTTCCATTCTGGTACTGGGAGTGGCTGAAGAGTACCATAGGGTCGATGCCTCACAGCTTTTATTTTTGGCATGTGAGATAAGTCGCCACATACAGAGCTATTGTGACTTTCATGCTTGGCCACCAGTAATTTTGTTTGAGGTCTTTGTACATCTTTGTACTTCCCGGGTGGAGTGAGTACTCGGAGCTATGTGCCTCTCGCACTATCTTGTTTTGTATATCCAAATCATCGGGTACACATAATCTGCCTTGAAACATCAATGCCCCATTACCGGCTAAAACGAATCTGGGTCGTTCATTGTTTGATCTTGAACCTTAAATTTGATCCGCTGTAATTCAGGATCCAAAGGTTGTTTCATTATTACCTCTTGCCTAATAGCTGGATGCACCTGTAGAGCCGTCAAGGATACAGTCAACCATTTAAGGTTTTTTGGTTGACGTTTCAATTATAAGGTTGCTCCTTCATATAAGAGAGTTTCATCCATTAGTGTCGCCTCCTGCACAAGTGATGGGTTGACTGCTAAGCATGAGAGTGACACAGTCTGTGCCTTCCAACTCAACGCATCTGCCACTACATTTGCCTTACCGGGATGATACTGAATGTCACAGTCATAATCCCTCATGAGCTCAAGCCATCTCCTCTGTCTCATGTTCAAATCCTTCTGGGTGAAGAAGTATTTAAGGTTTTTGTGATCACTGTATATCTCACACTTCTCCCCATACAAATAATGTCGCCAAATCTTAAGGGCAAAAATGACTGCGGCTAGTTCTAAGTCATGAGTGGGGTAGTTCTTCTCATACTCCTTTAGTTGTCGGGATGCATACGCTATTACCTTACCGCGTTGCATGAGAACACAACCCAAACCAACTTTGGAAGCATCAGTGTAGACTGTCATTCCACCTGTGCCTTCAGGGATGGTCAACACAGGGGCTGACACCAACCTCTTCTTCAATTCTTGGAAACTCTTCTCACATTCCTCTACCCAGTCAAATTTTACACCCTTTTTGGTTAATTTAGTCATTGGCGCTGAGATTCGGGCAAAATTCTCAATGAAGCGCCGGTAGTATCCAACCAAACCCAAGAAGCTTCTAATTTCAGTGACATTCTTAGGGCTTTCCCATTCTACTACTGCTTTCACCTTATCAGGATCCACTTCAACTCCGGCCTTAGACACTACGTGCCCCAGGAATCCAACTTGTTCAAGCCAGAATTCACATTTGCTGTATTTGGCAAACAATTGTTGTTCTCTCAACCTCTGTAACACCATTCTCAAGTGTTGAGTGTGCTCCTCCTCTGTTTTGGAGTAGATCAAGATGTCATCAATAAAAATAATTACCCATTTATCGAGGACATCGTGAAATACTCGATTCATTAAATCCATGAAGGCTGCCGATGCATTGGTTAACCCAAAAGATAACACTAGGAACTCATACTGACCATACCGAGTCCTAAATGCTATCTTGGGGATGTCACTGCTCTTTATCTTGAGTTGATAATAGCCTGATCTAAGGTCTATTTTTGAAAATACCCTTGCACCCTGCACTTGGTCAAATAAATCATCAATGCGTGGTAATGGATACCGGTTCTTAATGGTTAGCTTATTTAATTCCCGGTAATCGATGCACATACGCAAGCTGCCATCTTTTTTCTTGACAAACAACACTTGGGCACCCCAAGGTGAAACACTTGGGCGAATAAACCCCTTTTCCAATAGTTCCTCAACTGCATCTGCAACTCCTTCAATTCAGGTGGTAAATGCATCAGATCATTTGGGAAGACGTCGGGAAACTCTTTAACCACCTTTACCTCTTCTAGAGGTGTAATCCTTGCATCAACATCAAGTACCGATGCTAAGTAGCCCTGACATCCACTTTCCAACAATTTTACATCTTGAAGGGCGGAGACAAGGACCTTTCTCACCCGTTTCATTTTATCTGCTCGGTATACCAATTCTTTCCCTTCATCATCTGTCACCTTAATCAGCTTCTTAGCACACATCACATTAGCTCGATGAGCCGACAACCAATCCATGCCCAGTATAACATCAAAATTCTGCATATTGAACTTAATGAGTTGTGCATCAAAGTTCCTCCCACTAATTTCCACTGGGCACGACCGATACACCTCCTTCAACTGTGTAACTTTACCAGTAGGCATACTAACAATCATTCCGTGATCTAGGATCCTAGGTGGCATCCCAAGTTTCTCGATAAATCTCTTAGATACGAATGAATGAGTAGTTCCTGAATCGAATAAAACATAGGCTGGTATGCCTGATATGGGTAGGACACCTAGTGTAACAATGCATATAATTTCAGCAGGTCATCAACATTTAACATAAGGAAATTCTTAATTTAAATATACCTGCTACTACTTCTGTACTGACCTCAGCTTCCTCAGCTGATAGAGCATACATCCTTCCCTACGGTTGACTTCCCCGAGTTAAGGGAGGTTGGTACGCCGAGGGCTGACTGGAGGGCAAGGTTGGTCTGACCCGACAGTCTTTTGCATAGTACCCATATGAATGGCAGTTAAAACAACGAATCTGAGATGTCGAAACTGGGGCGGGGCCCCTCTGCACTTGACCTGTTGCAGATGGAGGTCGGGGCGGCCTTGGAACTGTAGGTGCCGCACTAGTGTTCGGGCGAAAAGATGTGGAGCTCGAACCACCAGCTGGTCTAGGAGGGTAGCCAGATGGTCTATAGGGTTGCCTATACATAGGCCCAGAATTGTACGATCCACGGTATGCCTTGGAGGAGTTACCCATATCCGGAAATGGGTTTGTTCTCTTCCACAGTCCAGGGGTGAGGGACTGTTCTCCCTTTTGCTTATCCTCCATGGTCTTGGCCTTCTGCACAATCTGGCCATAGTCAGTCAAATTCAAGACCTCAAGTACAGACCCAATGGATGTTTTTAGGCCCTCTAGAAATCTCGCAGCCTTCTCTTCAGCTGTCTGCATATGCCTTGGGGCAAAATGGAACAAGCTCTCAAATTGCTGTTGGTACTCAAGGATAGTCTTACCTCCTTGAGTTAAAGCCATAAACTCAGTCTCCTTGCGGTCTCTGAAGCTGCGTGGATAATGATTGTACAAAAACAACTCCTTGAACTGTTCCCAGGTGGGTTCTGGATGGGCAGCCAACAATATGGGCTTAGAAGCTTGCCACCAGGAGTTGGCCTCCTTCTTGAGTTGCAACCCCGCACAAATGAGTTTCTGTGCATCAGTGCACTCAATCACCTCAAATATTTTCTCCAGTTCTTGGATCCACTAGTCTGGTTCCAAAGGATCACTCCCCACCTTAGAGAATACAGGTGGTAAGTTCCTCTTGAATGACTCCACTACCATTGACGTATTATTCGCCACCAGGTAATTGGGAGTATAAGTTGGGTAGTAATGGTATGGAGGGGGTACCCCATACAGAGGAATGCCAAATGGTGGATTTGGAGGTGTACCTCCCACTTGTGGCCCCGTACCAGACCCTATAGGCGGGTCCTGTGGAGTAAGTATTCGGGGAGGTTGACCTGATTGAGAAAGGTCCAATTGTTACTGAATAGCAGTCATAAATGCTTGCTGTTACTGAAGCATTTGTTGTTGAAAAGCCTGTTGTGACTGCTGAATTATGGTAGCAACATCTCCTGGAGTAATAACCGGTGGAGGGTCTGGGAGTGTAGTCATAGGTGGGTCCCCATGTGCCCCACCCTGACCAAGGGTCTCTGGAGGTGATGGAGGTGAGGTTTGCCCCACAGAGTGGGACCTCCTGGGATTCGGTGGTCGACCGACTAGACGAGGACCACGCGAGGTACCTCGGGCATTGCTACCGGATCTAGTATGTACCATCGTATCCCCGTACCTGGAACATATCATGCACCACATTGGTTAAACACCATAGAATTGATTTCGGCACACAAGTATATGCCATCACATAGGGTATTGTAGTGTATGATAGTTTACAACTAACCGCAACTTAATTCCAAGATACAAGACTGGTGCTCTGACAAGTATGTCAATGGTCCCACTTGACCATAACATGCAATTATAAGAATAGTAACAACAATCATAATAATTATATTAATAATAATAAAAAAAAGAATTTCCAATTTTTCCAAGTTTTCCTCAATCGGTGGGCTGCACCGGCAGGTAGGTTGGCCCGTCGGTCGGCCCGCCGGTCCAAATCAGCAACCGACGGGTGATACCGGTGGGCAGGGTGGCCCGCCGGTCCTACCCGAGTGAAAAACTTGAACAGGGCCCTTTAGGATTTGTTCTGTCTTATTTCCTTCATTTCCTGCCTCTCTCTCTCTCTCTCTCTCTCTCTCTCTTCCTCGGGCGATCTTGGAGGTTTACTTGACGCTTCCACTCGCGATTCCACTCATCAACCCGTCGCTTTTTACGAAGATTCAACTCCTCCGCTTCCAAGTAAGTTTCCTTCACTTTTTCTCAGAATTTTTACTTGGGGGGTAGAACTCATGTGTAGACTTCAATCCAGGTTCTTTTCCCATGTTTCTTTCCATAGAATAGTGATTTCATGTGTTTGTGATGTTCTCTATGTGATTTATTTCTAGCTTCTAGGAGTTACTTCTCCATTTTGAGAAAAACCCCAACCGTGCCCTAGTTTTTTTCTCAAATTTGGGGGTTTCTTCATTTCTTGCTCTTTTTCCCCAATTAATGATTCAATTGCGATGCATTATGCTTGATTTGTACTTAACATGCTGTAGAAATCATGGAAAGTCCCTTATGCTTGAAATCCCCATGTCTTCCCATAAAAATCCATCTTTTGTGTTGGGTTTTCTTTGATTTTCTTTACATCCTTGGTATTTGTGGACCTCAATAGCATATTAGCGTATGTTTTTGCATGTTCATGATCTCACTACAACGGCATTTCCGTCTTTGACCTGTAGCTTCAAGCTTTACTCCATTGTGAATGAACTTGCGCGTTGAAAATTTGAATCCTCTTTATCATTTTTTACTTGCCATGCTACATATGCCCCTTTCTGTCACATTGCTGTTTTTTTTTTCCATGATTCTATTTTGTCACTTACCGTGCATCTCGTCCATAGACTCCCTATCATTCCTCGCTTGTCGCATTTTCTGTTTTGCGAGAATTGGGTTTTGGGGCTCCCTCTTACTGCTCACCCCTCTTTTTTATTCGTTTTATCATTCTCTTTTTCCCTTACTCACCCTGCTTTCCTCTTTTCTTGCTAGGATGTCATCTCGTAAAGGCAAGGAGCCTGCATCCTCTGGCACTCGACGTAAGACCAACGCTTCTAAGCGGAAAAATGCGAGAACTAGCTCTCCAGCCCCCATATAGGGAGACCCGGACCTGCCCAGTTTTATCCTTCTGACTACGATGAGGAGCTCTTCCACAGTTCAGAGGTAGCACCCAACTGGCCGGCCTTCCTGAAGAGGTCGGTAATGATGGAGAAGACCGTGGTAGTCGACGACTTCCACAAGGCTCGGCTTCAGAAGAGGTTCTCAGCACTGGGCTGGGAGTCTATCCTCCACGTAGACTGTCCGTGCTACTAGCAGCTGGTTCGTAGGTTCTACTGCAACCTGGAGGTTTCCTATCGGTGCGGAGAGTACGCGATCATCAGTATGGTAAAGGGGGTGGACATCCAACTGACCGTGGACACCCTGGCCAGCATTTTGGGTATCTCTGCAGTTGGGCACCATTACTACAGTCCTCCCAGGAGTAAGCCCCTGGGCCCGTTCATGAGTTTGGAGACACCGGACTATATCTACGAGACCATTTGTGGCAGCAATGCCAGTCCGGAGTCCGAGACATCCTTCTACCCGGAGGTTCGCGTGTTTGCCTGTTTGGTCCAGTTCAACTTGCTCCCCAGAGGAGGTCATCGGAACCAGGTGGGCTTCATGGCGGCCTTCATAGCTTACTGCATCTACACGGCCTTAGAGGGAGGTGCCGAGCACTTGTGCTTTCCATACATCATCCTCAAGACGATGGAGCACCATACTTCTCACCCCGAGGATGGAGGATTTCTATATGGCCGGATCCTCACTAGGATCTTTGAGTTCTTCATAGTGGACCTGAGTGGTGAGGAGGGGAAGACTCCGATGGACAAGTTCGACAGGGGTAACCTCTTGAGGATGGGTCTCCATACCCTTATGGATACACCTCCGAGAGCAGGAGCTCAGAGAGGTATGGATAGGAGGGTTGTCCCTATGGAGGATGTTCTCATGGAGGAGGAGTCCAGTGAGGAGGATGAGGACTATGTTCCTCAGGATGAGGAGGATGACTTGGGGGATGAGGACATCCCTGAGGAGGTGCCTCAGGAGTCGAGAGGTACCAATCCTGGCTTCACCAGAGCTGTAGCCCCACAACATAGAGCCCCACCACCTGAGAGTGGTGCCTATGATTTTGAGGGCATGATGTCCACCATAAGGGTTTTGAAGGATGGCCAAGATCAGCTGCTAAGAAGGCTGGACGAGAGTGCTTCCAGGGAGGAACGCATCTTAAAGAGGCAGGCTACTTTGGAGGATTCCTTCCTCAGACTGGGTCAGGATTTGGACACCACGACCAATGCCATCTCAACAGATTTTGGCCGACTTCAGAGGAAGGTACGGCTGGTGAACTCGAGGTTTGAGTACTACGACCATGGCCTCGACGTTAACTCTAGACCTCAGGCGAACATAGTAATAATAGACGACGACGACGATCAGTGAGGACTTAGCTCGTCCACACCAGCTTCTCATCTGTTCCATGTTGTCTATCCGATTGTATTTTTCCTTATTTTTCCTTTCTTTTATCATTCTTTGTATTTGCTCTGTAACTGGACTTATTTGTGGGATAATGTACTTGATAGTGATTTTTGTGGTGAATTCGTATGTGTGATGACTTGTGTAGTTTAGTTGTGGTGTCTTTGTAAAATTTTTTATCATTGTTGTATTATATATATCTGTTGTTTATCAGGTGTTTGTGTGAAAATTTTTGGAAATTTCATTTTACGCCGTTATGCTGTCGAAATTTTGTTAAACTCTGTACTCGATGGGTTATGACACCAATTAATTTACCTTTTATCTACTCTCATGCATGCCATGAATGCAATCTATAAATGCAACCATCTTTAACACTTTCTTCATTTGGCTTTTAACTCTTTAAAGCTTTTACATTAACCCAATCCCATTTTCCTATTATAGATTCTACGGGATTATAATGGTATGCTGTGAGTGGAGCAGAGCATCACGCTCTGATACCACCGTTGTCACACCCCATTCACATAGAACCGGGCCAGTGACCGGGTTAACATCGGTTAACCCAACCCTGCCAGGATCATCTGATACAGTATTCCACCACAGCATACACACAACTAAGAAAGAGCTTATCAGTTAACCGGAAGACTTGGTTTACCTGTGAATATTCCCATAATACTTGATACCCGAATTGTGATACAATAGTTAAATACATGTGGGCCCGAAGGCATGAAATTTACACAATAAGAGTACAATTCACATATCAAGTACATAAAAGAAATCATCAAAAATCAGAGTATACAGCTCGGCTCGGTATCAAAGCCTAGAGCTCAGCTCGGTATCAAAGATTGAGCCCAGCTCGGCATCACAAGGTAGAGCTCAGATCGGCATCAAAAGTGGAGCTCAACTCGGCATCAGAACTGCGGTCCCGCAGCACAACTCTCACACGAGCAATCAGTGCCGTGCTCTAACTCCTCAGGGGCCCACCAGTCCTCTTCAGGGAACTCAACCGTGGGACCCGCCCCGTGCTCATCTGGTCGATGACCTGCAAAATCATCTAAAAGGGGTGCACACGTGAGATGAGCTCACTAGCTCAGTAAGTGAAAATATGGACCACACAGCAGTCCACACAATAATTCACAACCATATGCACTACATGCTATGCAATACATTTTAAATCACATCCACCTAAGCAACATTACTAAGTCTTTGGTTTAGTGCTACTACAACCACAGTGCGCGTATGCTCTGGGTACGAGCCGCGAACTCCATCCCGCGATACGCCCATAGGGCTATCGGAGAAGGCCCACTGTGAGTACTCGAAAAAATAAAAACATGCCGACCACCGGCTCTCAACATAAAGTAAATGACTGAAAATTAAAGATGCTGACTCTAGCAATTTAAAAGCAGTACGATTGGCCCTCTTGAATATACCACCGGGTTTGCCGACTGTCCTAATGACCCGCCGGGTGTTATGTCTAACCACCACAGTGACCCGACAACCGCAATCACTGCTTCCCCCCAAATGGTAACCCAACACCTTAACCCCTGTTGGGAAGGGTCGTAGCACGAGAAGGTGAAAATCCTAAACCGCATGCTCCTATATGACAATAGTACGATTGCATAGTGCCATCGCGTCCCATACCACGGGCCACCAATGCACTCGTTTCCAAGCCGACTACGGCATCTAGTCTATTTATGCATCATGCACAATGATGTCAACATTCATCACATAAGCATATCATCACTTGGCATTTAGAAGGTAAACATAACACCCATGCATAACATTGTGATGATGATTAATCTACATAGCATTTTCATGATGGCATGGCTAGACTAGATACGATTAAATGAATGCCAAACAATGCCTTGAAACAAGGCCAAACGTTCTCTCCCCACTTACCTGTAGTGTATAAGGATTCACGCTCGGTACCGGTGAGATCCAGTGCGAGAAGCGTACGATTTGGTGAACCTATCATGAGTGAGCGGGGTTAGTACTTCACCACTTTGGAATCAAGATTAACATGATCCAATGACAAGATCATGTTTAGAATCCTAAAAGATTGTCACACGTCCGATTTGGGTCCAATTGGACGCAAGAATCACATTTGGAGCCTCTTGGGTGGGTCGGACAACCCACCTATCTGACCCACTAGTCAGACCCATCGGTCTGGATCGGCGGGTAGGTCAGCCCTCCGGTTGGCCCGTCGATCTGGCCCGCCGATTGGGCCAGAGGGTCTGCTAAGACCGGCAGGCAGGGTGGCCCGTCGGTTTTGCCCGAGGCCCTGCCCTCTCAGGCGGGCCAGATGGCCCACCGGTCTGGCCCATCGGTCTTGGCGGGAAACCTGCTGTTTCTTCCCAACTTCTCCCCAATCTTTGGGGATTCAAATGGGACTTTTCCAAACCCATTTTTCATACATTCAAGGTCTTATAGGATGGTTCTAACCTAGATCTAGGTTAGATTTAAGGAATGGGAAGCCATCTTACCTTCTTTGCTCAAGAACACCTTCAAACCCCCAAAATCACTTCAAATCTACAATGCTTCTCCAACCTTGTAAATACTTCTTCAAATCCTTCAAGATCAACACATATATCATCTATTAAACCTTAGATTCATCATTTAAAAGGGGATTTACAAGATCTCAAGAAATCCTACAAAAATCAAGGGTTTTACTTGGGTATGGTGAAGGTTTAAGGAACCCAAACTTTGCTTACCTCTAAATGTAGATCTAGTGTTGAAGATCACTCTTTCGGCGTCAGAATGGGAAGATCAAGCCTCGGCGCCGTTGACATCCATCTCTTCTTCCTCTTCCTTCTCTTCTCCTCTTCTTTCCTTTATTTTCTCTTTCCTCTTTACTCCTCTCACCAACGTCCGAGTGTCATAAATGAGGAAGAAAAAGAAAATAAATGCTATATATATATACTTCTTAAAATAACTAAGTATTCACATAGGTGGGTCACTCAGGTGGGTGGATGCGCCCATCTGTCCGCCCACCTGAGGGCCAAAACTTAGAATTTTGACAGAATTCGGCCCTCAGCGCGAATCTCACTCTTGGCATACGATGTAATATACGTATGCACCTTAATATACGGCTACATACCTACTTTATCCGTACATGGCCTTATGATAGGTGCATATACACGGCTTAGGTATTTTCGTCTCTTCTGGCACTAGCTTGGACTTGTCGGGCCAACCGGTGTTTAAGGTCACCCTTGCCATCATTGTCCATAAGGAACCCGCTCTAATTCTCTTGGGTTCGGGTCCTGCATGGTTAAACCGGGTCAACCGTGTAATCAGGCTGGGTTTAAGAAGTAGGGTATTACAACATCCCTTCCATCGCTTAACTAATTGTAACTTGTCAAAGGGGCACCAAACGGCAAGAGGATGAGGTAGGTGTGAATGGCAACATAAGCGAATCGACATAAGTTCTATTTTAGAAGAAAAAAAAAAGCAAAAGATCTCGTTGAACAACATGATGTTGAAAACGTGTGGCCCAATACAAATGTATATTTTGTTTTTTTTTTTTTTTTACATACTATCAACAACAACAACAACAATGACAACAACCATAACCTTGTCCCAGCATGGGGACGGCTACATGGATCCGATATGGATCCCAACTTTATGTTTGTTTTTTTACACATTATCAACAACAATAACAACAACAACCATAACATATCCCAACTTGACGGGGTCGGCTACATGGATTTTATATGGTTTATGATAATAGTAAGCATAAGAATAAATATGAGTACTAAAAAATTTTTTTAGTAGTAAACAAAGGAAAAAGAATAAGGCAAAACAATAGCCAAAGCAACATCATTGGAACATCCCCTAACACATTATCATGGGACATTTATATTTATGTTTTATTGTGTGGCAAGTGGCATATATTTTTGTGGTCCGTAAAACTGATTATTTGGTACATTGTTTTTGGATTGACAACACCTTCCTCTATTTGCAATTTAACACGGACGTGATCTCGAAATCAAACCTATTCATATTGGAGTCAATAGTTTTATATGTGAGTCCTAAGTCCTAATTTAGGTGATGACTCTATTGTAGGGTCTGAGTCAATAGTTAAGTCAGCCATTTTCTTCTCCATTGCAGGTTCTGAGCTTCTTCTCCATTCGGTTCAGTGAGAAAGGGGAAGGGGAAGGGGAAGTGGGTTTGATTGACAGAGTATGGTATGGGGAAGAGGGGTTTATTTCATTAAGGGTATAATGGGTATTTCATGTTTAGGAGGGTAGTTTAGGCATTGTGAGAAAAAACTGGCTGGCAACAACCATTTCAAATGGTTGGGGATATTAGATAAAATCTTTTTATTTGGGGAAGGTGAGTGACATTTTTAAAAAAATGTAGGGTCAAGTTGATATTTAGACATAGTTCAGGGAGAGAAGTGATATTTCCTCAAGAAAAAATAGAAAGAAAAAAAAAAGGGAAAATTACATGATTACCCATTTTTGGGTTTCTCTTTACAAAATTACCCACAAAAAGTTTTGGTTAACAAAAATACCTAAAATTAGGTTTGAGTTTACAAAACTACCCACCCAAAGTTTTAGTTAACAAAAATACCCAAAATCAGGTTTGGGTTTACAAAACTACCCAAAATAGTGATTCTTCATCTTTCACAAATAATCATGTATTTTTTTATGACTAAAACTTTGAGTGGGTAGTTTTGTAAACCCAAACTCAATTTTAGGTATTTTTGTTAACTTAAACTTTAAGTGGGTAATTTTGTAAAGAGAAACCTAATTTTGGGTATTTTTGTTAATTGAAACTTTTTATGGATAATTTTGTTAAGAGAAACCCAGAAGTGGGTAATCATGTAATTTTCTCAGAGAAAAAAGCCCACGCATGGATAGCATGATTCACTCATGATACCAGTCCAACGGTTTACATTGGCATATCTCGTGCGGGACCCTCGTCTCACATGGTTCCCATCCGTACCGTGGACTGCCGGGTCCTCGCGATCGCAGTTCATTTCATGTCGGTAGAGGGATTGCCTGACTGAAGCTATTCCTCCAACGACACTCGGAGACCGCTAATATTTTGTCGTTCCCTGGGCTTGAATTGCAGGGTAACGATGGCGAAATCGAGCGCAGACGACGAGGAGCTCAGGCGAGCTTGTGAAACCGCTATAAACGACGGTGGTGGTGGCAAAGAGAAGGTCGTCTTGTCGATCCGCGTTGCAAAGAGCCGTGGGATATGGGGTAAATCGGGAAAATTAGCTCGTAACATGGCCAAACCTAGAGTTCTCGCCATCTCCGGTACGCACTTTCTCTTGCCTTTTAATTGATCTGCTTACCGATCTGCCTTGTAATTTACCTGTTCTTTTTCTCTTTATGTAGCGAGATTTTGGATAATCGCTACTAGTTGATCTTAGTCTCCTGCTATCATGCATGGTTGACTGTAAATTGAATCTATTGTAAATTTAGGTAGTTTTGTAAACAATTTTTTTGTCCTCCCGGACGTTTTGTTTTAGTCCATCTGCGTGAAGTAACTTGATTAAAGCTGCATATAATACGGCCGTACGAATTCCAGCTCACAATGGTAGCCTATATTGCCAACTCATTCCTTCATTCATATTACTTTCTGCCAATTTCTAAGTATCGAGTATGACATGGAACTGTGAACACGTAGAGAATTTCGTTTTGTAAGGCAGCGGTTCTGTCAATAAGTCACTTAAAGTTGGTCTTAGTTAATCCATACGTTGATAGCAATATTTTTGAACCTATTGGTTGCATCGGAGTAAGAATAATGAATAATGTTCATTGAATAGAGTCAATGCCAATTGCAGTTGGGTTACAATGGAGATCAGCTTCAAACTCCGATTTGTTTGCACTTATCATGGATGGATTAACCAGAGTTATTCAAGATGAGATTCATTGGTGTATGTTTTTTGCTGATGATATTGTTTTGGTGGATGGGACAAAAATGGGGATTAACGGCAAGTTGGAGTTATGGAGATTAACCTTGAAATAAGAAAGTTTTAAGGTAAGTAGAATGAAGATGGAGTATATGGCGTGTAATTTTAATTATATAAGAATGGATTATGAGGTGGTGAAAATTGATGAGAGGGGGGTTGTGCAAAGTGATTATTTTAGTTATATGGGTTTCAATCATAAATAAAAAAGGTGATGTAGAGGATGATGTTTCACAAAGAATTAAAATAGGATGGATGGAGTGGAGAGGTACGTCCGAAATCTTACATGATTGATATATTCATTTAAAACTTAGTGGAAAATTTTAGATGATACTCATACGACCTGCTATGATGTATGGTGTGGAATGTTGGGCGAGTAAGAAGCATCATGTAGCTTTGATACATGATAAGCTACGACAATGTTGTTTGAGGTGGCACATGACCATGTTCAACGGAGGTCTTAGGATGCTCTAGTACGGAGGAGTGATTTTATTCAGATTGAAGGATCTAAAAGCTAGGGGTAGACCTAAAATGACCTTAGGAGAAGTAGTGAGGAAGACATGCATAGCTTAGGCCTTGTAGGAAGTATGACGTCAAATAGAGTTGATTGTAGGGCAAGGATCCATGTAGTAGACCCCATTTAGTTGTAATAAGGCTGAGTTGCTGCTGTTGTTAAATAGAGTAAATGCCAAATTACAATTTTAGGGTAATGTGAACGTTAATGGCAAAAAGAAAAGGGTTTTGTGGATGATCTTGCCAAGTTCATGCTATACCAATTACCAAGCTATATTTACACGAAGATCTTATAATTTTGCATTCAGTTTCCATGGAAGTGATAAAACTTCATTAGTGAATCGAAGTAAATTTCCTTATTTCAAAATTGAAGGGGATGCAAAAATTCTTGGTGAAAAGTGAAGATTGCAGTGATGTTCTTGTTTGGGCTTTGGCCGTTTCATGCTGTAACATATGAAAACTTGTGGTTTTACACTTGGAAGTTTTCTAACATGAAAGGAGAATTTAGAAGTTTTCCATTGGAATGATAAAGTGCTTTAATACTAACATCTAGATGGTACAATCCTAGTTATGCTATTGCAGGCTGTGCAATTGTCATGTTGGATTGTTCTGGGTATTGCAGAAGAAAAAGCATACCTAGAAGCTGTTTTCCAGATTGCACAGGACAAACTGTGCATGATAATTCTCAACTTCTTGTTAGAACAGTAGTTTAGGATGAAATTGATGTGCATGAACATAACTACTCGTGAAACTAATGTCTGATGATCGAAAAAAGAAATTTCTCCGAGGAATCAATGTTGAAGGCATCAAACTACAACAACTCAGTGCCCCTTAAAGATTAAGGGAGAGTCACAAGGGCCCTGTGTCTAGTCTAATTTCTTGTAGAATCTTTTCGGAAATTCATGAGACCTAACTTTTCTAACACTGGCCTTTTGTGTAATCCCAGAGTTTTTGGTTGCTACTACTATCACTACTATCTCCTAAGTTCTAGGCTGCTAGCTATCTATATCGGAGAAAAATGAAGGCCTCATGTAGGTCCTTAATTGTAGTTATGTTCTGTCTTTTGTCAAGGAACATGCGCTGATGAATTTCAGCAATTTGTTGTTAGTTTGATTTATTGCCAAATATTATTTATGTTGTACGGGCTGTAACTGCTTGTTATTTATGCAGCCAAATCTAGATCTAAAGTTTTTCTTCGCGTCTTGAAATATTCTTCTGGTGGAGTCCTTGAGGTAAGTCAGTGATCTTTTTAATAAGTACTTGTGAGGCATTTGCTGCTCTGTGTTTGTGTAAAAACAAACTTTTTGGGAATCTTTTGTACTGCGAAAAGTATTATGCAAACTTTTTGTAATGATCCCACAGGATTTGATACAGCTGGGATGTAACTACTGACTACTAATAGTTGTATTATTTTGAAGAAAGTTGTGCCAGTGGTATGTTGAATCAGTTGCATGGCAGTGTGGCTTATCCATTACATTATTGGTGATACCATGATCCAAACTACAACCATCAATGGCTTTAATCAAAATCGCAAACCTGAAGGATTTATAAATTAGCAAAAGCTCTCAATAACTAAACAAGAAAACAAGTTCATAAACACTATACTTTGTTTTTTGGTTTGGGGGGGAGGGGGATAAGTCAGAGTTCTATCAGAGATTTATAGAGGAAGAAAGAAGGCCCTCTAAAGTCTATAGTCTATACTATACATCACCCTGCGCAAAAGCTGTCAAAACTTACTGGAATATCTGCAAATAAATGATGTGGAATGGTCCTTGAACTCCTTGTATGTCAGTGCCCAAAGCTGGATTTTATCTACCGCCTTTAGAGCCACTTTTTATGATGTTTCAGAACATCCCTCAGAAGCCCTGATTTTCCTCTCTTTCCGGAATACTTCTAGTGATGGCTCCCAAAGCCAATTGCATATCTTTTTCCCTTTAAATTTTCTAACAAAGATCATGAAGGTAAGTTCATAAATGCTTGAATGTGCAGGAAAAAGAATAAAATCATTTGTGCACTCCCTTAACCTGATAAACGGACATATGCCCTTGTGGAAAGACAAGTTCTGCTTTAATGACCATAGTAAATCAATAGTAAATCAAGAATCACTAATGGAAGACAGTCTTGCCTTCCTGCTTAGGGTATTTCCTGAATCAACCCCCTCCCTAGTCCCTGCACAAAAATATTAAAAAAGAAGAGAAAATGGACAAAAAAAAAAGTAGTGCCTATAACATATTGCTATTTAAGTTACAGTGATATTCTTTAAGGCTAGTACCTGATAGACTTGCCTTGACTGATTCCTTCTGAAAATCCATTGTTGCATTTGTAGCCTGCAAAATTGTACAAGCTAAAGCATCTTTCTAAAGTGGAGGTTATTGCGAATGATCCCAGTGGCTGTACATTTTTGCTGGTAAGGCCTTTCTCTTCCTCGTGAGATTTTTCTTTCACCTTCTGATATTTGATTGTGGTGACATATGCAGTGGGTTTGCCAAATGCCAAATTAAAGAAATCTTTGCTCACACTCATGATGAGAGGTTCAGTTATAATGTTTTGATTAGGAATTGGCTTATGATTTTGACTTATGTCAGGGATTTGATAACCTTAGGAGCCAGAGTGTTGCCCCTCCTCAGTGGACTATGCGGAACATTGATGATAGGTGCACATTATCTTCTTTGCTGTTCTTATAGAAGTCTTCTGAATCTATATTTTAATTCTATTTGTATCCATGATTCTTTTTGGTTAGTACCATAGTTGTTGATGCCTAGGCATCCAGGCACCTTGGCCACCTTGGTTGCCTAGACGCCTTGTTGGTGTCGCCTTTCGTCCAGGCCCCCTCCAACACCTTGGGTCACCTAGATGCCGTGAAAACTACGGTTGGTAGTTGTTACTATACTGAACTGCTGTATGCAATGTTATGGTTCTATTGATTTTTCCGAATGGTGAACTTTAGAGTCTTGATGTATAGATTAAGTTGTTGTTTCATCTTCATTTTCTTTTCTTTTCTTGTAGGAATCGTCTTTTACTTTGCATCTTAAACATGTGTAAAGAGATTCTGGGCCGTCTTCCTAAGGTTGTTGGTATAGATGTCGTTGAGATGGCACTTTGGGCTAAGGTGAATACAATATTGCATTTGTTTTTGTTTTCTTGGCATGCTTATTATCTTTCTAATCTTCCATTTTATTGCATGTCTATTGATGGAATATGGTGTTTATTCTTTTTTCTTTCATATGTTTATTGTCTTTCTATTTACATAATTTTGGGGGTGGGGATAAATCACAGCTTTACTAATGGCAAATCAGAATACATTGGTGGTACGTAGAGTACATAAGAGTAAGATCCTCATCAAATGGACACCATACTAAAGCCCCAAACAGTACAACTAGGGAATAGAATGCCCAAGACATGCTCAGGTTCTAATCACCCCCTGCATAGCAATTCATCTGCGATATCATTTGCAATTCTTTGTTTCCAATGGAACTCTATGTTTGCTTGAGCTACAAGTCGTAACCCCTACAACCATAGCTTGAAACCACGCCTTTCTGAACAAGAGTTCAATCTTTCTAATCTTACATTCATGGAGTTTCATTTGAAGTTGGTGCTGCAAGATATATTTTTTTGTTTGATAATGCTGCAAGATCGGGTCTTTTGATGATTTAAACCTTGTCAGATCCTAATTTATTAGTTTTATTAGCATAATAGCATGGCCTGATTCAAAATTCTTATGGAATCATTACCATATTTGGGTTTTGGTAGTGCAATGTTTGATCTGAGATGTATCAGGGAAATATGGTCCCTTTGGTAGTACTTCTGTTCATCTCTTAATAGCATTTATACCGTACACATTGTCTACTGTACTGACCCATTACTGCTTTTTATGCCTATTTTAACTAATGAAGTTTAGTTTGTTCCATTGGATGGTGGCTGTTTTTCCTATAAGATGCCTGCTCTTGAGGCAGATATGGAATCTGTCAATCAGTTGTTCATTCATTGTGTTTTTATGAAGGAGATATGGTATCATATGCTAGGTCTCTTTGGAGTGTGCTTGATGCCTTCTCTTGATATTCTGTACTTATCCTTTTTTGGTATGCAATCCCTTTGAAGTAAGGGGAAGACTCTGTGGAGATACACCTTCGTGGAGGTAATATGGAGTTTTTGGCAAGAAAGGAACAATCACATTTTCAGGGAGGAAAGCAGATCTCCAAAACAAACTCGTGAGGCAATCATGGTAAGGGTTGCTCATTGGACCATTAGTCAAGACAGTTTCTCGAATATACCATTTGATTACATCATAAGGGAGTGAGGAAATGTAGTATGATCATGGCTTGCTAAAGAGCTTGGTACTTGGGTGGATAGCACCCTATACATCGTTGGCGAAAATGAAATTGATGGAGTAGCTTGGGAAATCCAGGGCTGGCACGAACAGGGTGTGTGTTTAGAGATCGTATGGGCAACATTCTCATGAGTTTTTTGGGGTCCATTGGAAGAGCACACTCAAATGCAGCAGAAATTCAAGCACTGATCCGGTATTTGAAATTTTTCTCAACATCCTTGGGCCTATCATGTGAATTGTGATGGAGGGGGACTTGGGCACTAGTTATCAAATGAATTTCGCAAGAGTTCCAAGTTCCTTGGAGATTGGCTCATCTGGTAAGGAGGGGCAGACATCTTTGCAGCCGCAGGAATATCTCATTCTTATGGAATCCAAGGTCCACTAACTACTTAGCAGATCTTTTTTTTTTTTGGATGAATAAATAATTCATTACTAAGAGAAAAAGAATATATAAGGGAAAAAGGGGGGGGGGGAGATAACACAAGGACAAGCCTCAGCAAAAAGGAAAACAAGGGGGGCAACAACCCTAAAGGGGAAACAGCTTGCCAGTTACAGCCCGAGAAGCAAAAAACAAGGGAACACAAACTAAATAAAGGGGGGAGGGGGAGACAAGATGGACTAAATAAAGGGGGGAGGGGGAGACAAGATGGTGGAGGAAGGCCCTAGGAGAACAATGAGCCTGTTACTTGGGGAATCCCTAGCAGGTCTAGGATGAAGTGAAGCTAGCTTGAAGCGAACGTCAAAATAGATGGCATTTCAAATCTTGTCAAAGGTACGAGAGTTGGAAGTCCATCTTTGAAGATTCCGCTCCATTCAGATATGGTTGATAGTCATACAGAAAGCAAGTCTTTTAGCAGTGCCACAAATAGAGGAATCAACGATGGTCATGTCCATCCAAATCCATTCTTTGCTAAGGGGGAGGGTTCTCCTTCTGGAAGCCAACAACTGGGTATGAATTTTTTCCAAACAATGGAGGAAAAAGGGGCAGCAAAAGAAGAAGTGATTAACATCCTTTGTTGCATTCCAACAGAGGCAGCATGACGATGTCACCTGAATGTGTCGATAGACGAGGAAGGACTATGTGAGGCGGCAGTTGGACATGGCACACCAGGCTGTAAAGCTATAGCGGGGGATGTGACCTTTAAACTAGATGATTTTGTGTCAAGGAATGGTGGGACTAGAAGATCAGATGAGGTTCCAAGTGGAGGCAGAGCTAAACTTCCCGATAGGGTAGGGGTGCCAGGAGACAGAGTCCTCTCTTCCATGATTGCCTGAAGGGAGAGGAGGCAAGGAAGACCAGATTTCAGAGGGGGAAGGGGGGGTTACACCAGGTTTCATTCAAAATAATGGAGGAGACTAGTGATTTATCCCCTAGCGAGGAAGTGAAAATTGATGTGGGAGAGGTCCCGCAATGTGACTGCTTCAGATATCTGGGCTCTACGTTAAACAAAGAAGGTGAGATTGATGATGATGTTTCCCACAGAATTAAAGTGGGATGGATGAAATGGAGAGGGTGTCTGGAGTGTTATGTGATCGACGTATTCCTCTAAAGCTTAAGGGAAAATTCTATAGGACAGCCATAAGACCTGCTATGATGTATGGGGCAAAATGTTGGCAGTCAAGAAGCGTAACATAGATAAGTTGAGTATTGCTGAGATGAGGATGTTGAGATGGATGTGCGGAAAAACCCGGAGAGATAGAATAATGAACAATTAAGTTAGAACAGATTTAGGAGTTGCACCAATTCAGGATAAGCTCAGAGAATGTCAATTACGATGGTTTGGGCATGTCCAAAGGAGGCCTTTGGATGCCCCAGTACGAAGAAGTGACCAGATGCTGATGAATGGAGCTAAAAGGGCTAGGGGTAGGCAAAAAATGACCATTGAGGAGGTAGTTAGAAGAGACATGTAAAAGTTAAGTCTTCACCCTAATATGGCATCTAACAAAGCTGTCTGGAGGGTTAGGATCCGAGTTGCCGATTGTTCGTGAGTGGGATATCCCAAAATGAATTTTTTTTTTTTTTGTGTGTTTTGCGGATCCATGTAGCTGACCCCATTTAGTTGGGATAAGGCTAAGCTTTGTTGTTGTTGTTGTACTAGTGATTTATCCCCAAGCCAGAGGAATAGATAATTTTGGGGCTAAACATATCGAGCAGAATAATTGCAAGATGCTAGGGATCAAGCCAAAGGTTGGTGTTGGAGCCATTTCCTATGGATATAGAGATTGCTCTCAAGGCGTTAGGGCGAGCATGGAGGATATTGTGCCAGACCCAAGAGGCATCGGTGTTAGGGGAGACAATCCAGATAGAATCGTTCTTAAGGAGGTGAGAATAAACCCAGGAGACCCAAATACCACTATGATTGGAAGCAATTTTTCAGATGAGCTTGAAAAAGCCCATAGAGTTGACATCCTTGATTCTTCTAAGCCCAAGGCCTCCTTCCAATTTGGGGAGGCAAATAGAGGCCCAACCCAGAGGGCGAAATTTTTTTGAGGAATCCATCCCTTTCTAAAGGAAGGAGCAAAAAAGGGATTTAATGGATTTAATGATGGAAAGAGGGAGGACGAAAACGCCAGACCAATAAAGGTACATGGATTGAAGCACGGGTCTAGTAAGCTTTAGATGACCCGTATAGGAAAGGAGCTTGCCTTTCCAAAGCTAAAGCCTTTTTCTAATGAGGTCAATCATAGAAGTGCAGTGGTGGGCAGTGAGCTCGACAGAGATGAGGGGAAAACCAAGATATTTGACAAGGAGAGATCCCAAAAAGAAGCCAGTAAGCTGAAGGAGGACGGCTTTGAAGGAATCAGAAACCCTAGAGAGGAAGAGGCGAGATTTGAGAAGATTGATATAGAGATCCGAAAGGTGTTAGAAAAGGTGAAGGGGGGATATGATGGAGGCTATGGAGAGAGGGTCGGCTCTGAAGAAGATCATAAGATCATTATCAAAAGCTAAGTGGTGAGAAGGAGGGGTTTGCATTTGGAAATAGGAGAGATAAGGTGGAGATCAATGGATGATTGGATAGATCTTGATAAGACTTCAAGGGCTACAGAAGATAAGGGGGGAGAGAGGACAACCCTGGCGGATGCCAACAGAGGAAGGGAAGTATCCTGCTAGGCTACCATTGACAAGGACAGAGAAGTGGACAAAGGAGATGCATGGATCCAATGAACAAAAACAGAGTGGTGGAAGACATTTGGAGTAGGACTCTAGAGATGAAATCCCATTTGATAGAGTCGAAAGCTTTGTGAATGTCAATCTTGAGGAGAGTAGTAGAGGAGTGGGATTTATGATCAAATCCACGAACAATTTCGAAACAAAGGATAATATTGTCCACAATGCTTCTCCCAACAATGAAGGCGGATCGGTTGGGACTAAGAAGTCGATTGCATTGGATTCTATTGGCAAGGATTTTGGCAACAAACTTGTAGATGAGGTTGCATAAGGAGATGGGTTTGAAATCCGATATGGAAGAGGCCTTTGGGACTTTGGGAATGAGACAAAGAAAATGTATGATTGATTCCTCTGATTTGATTAGGGTTGAGGAAGAAGCTGCGGACCGCCTTAATGGGATGAGATCTAATGATGCCCCAACAAGAAGAGAAGAAACCCATACTGAACCATCAGGCCTAGGAGCTTTCTTGGCTTTATGGGAAACGATGGTAGCAATGATCTCATCATCAAAAGGGATGGATTGGAAAGGGGTGGAGGGGAGGGGGATGAATTTATTGAGAAGGTCCTTTGGGAAGGGATCATGAGAGGGCGGGTTGGGGGGTGGAACAAATCATTGAAATAGGAGACAACTTCAGCTTTGATGTCCTCAAGACTGATAAGGGTGGAGCCATCATGGTGAGAAGTAAGCAGCTGGATGGAGTTGGCATTGTTTTTGGCTTTTAAGGAGCAACGGAAGAAAACAGATTTTGAATCGCCGAACTTAACTCACTTGATTCTCAATTTTCGCCTATGGAAACTTTCTTCTTGGTTAAAAAGTGAAGAAAGCTTAATGAAAACTGACTTTTCTTCTTCAGCGAGGGCTCTATTTGGGACATCCAATTGGAGCCTACTTTGAATGGAATTGAGCTTGTCTTTACATGTGGTGACCTTAGAAGTAATGCTGCCAAAGGAGGAGTTTAAATCTTTCAAGGCAGCCTTAACATTTTTGAGCTTCTTGGAAAAAGTGATTGGGGGGGGGGTAGAGAAAGCATGCACTGGGATGGACCAGGCTTGATTGACAATGGGAAGGAAATCATAGTGGGAGATCCACATGTCAAAGAATTTGAAGGGCTTGAGGCCAAAGGAGATGTAGGGGAGAGCGTGGAAGGAGATGGAGCTATGGTCTGATATGCTAGGAAGATCAAAAGTGATATGGGAAGAGGGGAAGCTAGTCAGCCAGGCTTCATTGACAAGGGCCCGGTCGAGTTTGCATGCAACTCCGTCAGGTCTGCATCTACGGAAGTTAACTTGGAACTGGACCATCTCAAATCATTCATGCCAATGTCATCAATGCAGTCTTCGAAAGACTCAACAGAAGAGAGGTCAATGGGAACTTCCCCCCACCTTTTCGTGACTGAATCGAACAACAATGAAGTCTCCTGCAATGCCCTAGGGAAGGGAACCCATAGAGTGGGCGATGGAGCGGAGATTAGACCAGAGGGGGAGCTCTCAGGGGCACGATTAAGGGTATATATATATAGCTGTGAAGAAGCAGTGGTTTGCACTAGAAGGGTCGAAGATGGATAAATGGATGAATTGAGGGGAGGAGGAGATGAGGTTGACAGATAATTTGAGAGAATTCCAAAGGATCCAGATGCGGCTGATTGGGGGAATGGAGGTAATTGGAAGAGAATGATCAGGATGGAGCTATGAACTTAGCAATTCGTGAGGCATTGGCTTCAAGGACCTTGGTTTCTAGCAGGCAACAAAGATCGGAATGGGAGGAGAGGATGAAGGAGTGGATGGTGGTTCGTTTAGCCGAGGAATTCAAGCCCCGGACATTCCCAAATGGTCCAAAGAGTCATTGAGGGGGGGAGAAGGGTGTGTCGAAAGCAAGGGCTGACAGTAGATTTACTCTTAGGACGACAACTGCATTCTTTGAGAGATGGATTGGGAAGGTCAAGTGTTCTTTGGGGTGGTGGCAGTGCAAGTGCTACAAAAGGCTTTGCTGTCATTCTTGGGCACAGAGGATTTAGAGCTCTTAGCAAGTAGCGTCTTTAACTTGGTGGAAGGAGAGGCAATCATAGGTCTAGGGGTGGTAACAGAATTGAGAAGGTCGCAGGATGGGCCTTCTTCTGTAGCAATATGACAACGGTGGATTCCTTAGAGAGAGATTCTAGGTAGTGGCAAGGTCTCCTTCTATAGCAATGATGACAATGGTGGATTCCTTGAGAGATATTCTGGGTAGTGGCAAGGTCTTCTGTAGCATTGATGACGGCTTCAGCATAAAGGGGCTGCATAGGATGGGCTTGTGCGGGCATGAGAGTTTCTTCAAGGCCGACAACGGTGGATTCCTTGAGAGGCACCAAGGCAGTTGCTGGAATGTGATCAACATAAGATGTATCGGTGGAGATGGCAATGGCGAGGAGATGAACTGGAAGGGAATCAGAATCTATGGTGTGTTGCTCAGGATGGGCCCATGTGGACCAAAGTGAATCGTCGGAGGTGGTGGCAGATGGCGTAGGATGGGCCTGCGCTGACCAGAGATCGGCGGGGAGGAAAGGCTGATCCAATTCTATTGTTGGGGTGCAACTGTGGTGAAAGGAACAACAACAGTCACGAGGACAGACGAGAGAGGGTGGATTGGTGGACCAATAATCCTGCAGAGGTGTCGGGTAGAAGAGAAGTAATCAGATAGCATGTTGGGACATGGGTGGAGGGGTGGGTGTAGCCAGTGGATGGGTTAGTGGGGTAGGTTGGTTGTGGAGTCAGGAGATGGGTTAATGGGTAGATGGTTGTGGTGATAGTGGATAGAGGAGAGTGGGGTGGGGTAAACAATAGAGGTGGTCCGAATGGTTCGAGATGGGTTAGAGATCGTTTGGTTGAGGTTGGATAGTAAATGGAGGGGCTAAGGAGTTGGAAACAGAGGTGATAGTGGGGCCCTCAAAAGGGGGAGTTAGAAATAAGGAGGACTAGGGTTAGAGATGAGGGAAGAAGAGTGAAGAGAGGAAGGAAGAAGAAGGAGAGAAGATGAGAGAAGGAGAAGGGGACATGAGACTGATGAGAGTAAAACATGAGTGAGTTCTTTACTCATCTCACTTATATTAGTTTCAACATATACGTTAGGGAATTACATATTCCTCACTAAGGGAGGTGAAAAAGAAATAAAAGAAAATACAAATTAGGACAACTTAACATAAGACAGTACCCTATTATATACTTTCCAACACTCCCCCTCAAGTTGGAGAATAAATGTCATACATTCCTAGCTTGCATAAGAGGGTACTGAACTGGCGAGGAATGAGTCATTTGGTGAAGATGTTTTCCAGTTGATCACCTTTCCTCACAAAGGGTGTGTAGATGTTGCTAGAGCCAATCTTCTCTTTGATGAAATGCTGGTCTACTTCAATGTGCTTTGTTCTATCATGTTGCACTGGGTTGTGGGCAATGCTTATAACTGCTTTGTCATCACAGTAGAATCTCATAGGTCGTTCAGTGTCATACCCCATCTCGAGAACCAACCGATGTAGCCAAGTGAATTCACAAATCGCATGAGCCAATGCCCTATACTTAGCCTATGCACTAGATCTAGCTACAACTGGCTGTTTCTTGCTTTTCCATGTGACCAAGTTACCATTCCCGAATGTGCAATAACCAAATGTAGATCTCCTATCAGAAATGGATTCAGCCCAATCAGCATCGGAATAACCTTCTATTCTCAAGTGATTGTTCGTGGTGTACAAAAGTCCTTTTCCTGGAGAGGAAGTATCTGAGGATGCGGTACACAACATCCAATGTGCCCACTCTTGGGTGCATGTATAAACTGGCTCACTACTCCCATTGCATAAGAAATGTCTGGGCGAGTTAGAGGCAGATAAATCAAATTCCCCAATAGCCTCTGGTATTTCCTTGCATCAAAAGGGAAGGGCCACAATATTTTCCTAGCTTATGATTCTACTTAATAGGAAAACTTGCTGGTTTACAACCCAACATCTCTGTTTCTTTCAACAGATCTAGTACAATTTTTTTTTGCATATGTTGATTCCCTTCTTAGACCTTGACACTTCAATACCCAAGAAATATTTAAAGTATCCTAGATCCTTGATCTCAAACTGTTTGGAGAAATAAGCTTTTAGCCTAGTTATCTCCTCATCGTCACCTCCAGTCACCACAATATCATCAACATACACCATCAATGTTGTGATGGCCTAATTACCTCGCCGGGTAAATAATGTGTGGTCTGCTTGAGTTTGGGAATATCCAATCTTCAGAATGGCCTGTCTGAATCTCTCAAACTAAGCCTTTGGTAGTTTCTTTAAACCATAAAGTGCCTTCTTTGGGAGACACACCTTACCATCGGCTGCCGGAAACTTGATGCCATGAGGGGGTGCATATACACTTCCTCTTCTAAATCCCCATGGAGGAAGGCATTCTTTACTTAAGGGCCAATTTTCTGTTTGACGCCACAGATAAAAGGACTCTTATTGATACGTTTGGCCACAGGAGCAAAGGTCTCGTGATAATTAATTCCATACACCTGACTGATGAGCACATTTATGTGTGAAATCTAGGGTAGTAAAACATGCATTTTACATATTTAGAATGGAGCTACCTTGGATTTTACTCTCTTTTTGCAGATTTTATATTTTCAAGGCCTTAAGGACTATCGGGCGCTATATCTCCAATTTTACACATAAAGAGGTCATGTTTCTTTTCATGGTTGCGAAGAGGACGAAATTCTGAGCAAGATGAACGTGTTTAATCAAAAGTACACATCCTTTTGGTCACCCGTACAAGTGATTATTCTTTTTATGCCAGAAAAAGAATAATGGATCAGAACTGAACTGAGATGCAGAACCAGCACGTTTGTAGTTGTCCGAGAGGTACAAGGAATATTTCTAATGCCAACAAGGATCGATGAACCACACCCTTAAGTGATTGAATATTCGTTTTTGGTAACAACAACTACCTAGCGTAGTTGGTGAGTTGTGGTGTGCAAAATCCCTTCCTTATTAGGAGGTCTCAAGTTCGAACCTTTTGGTTGCTATTTTTTTTGTGGAGGTTTTTTTTGGAATATTTTCTCTCTCCTACTCATCACTCAAAGGAGGTCAGCCAAAGGGTTTCTTACGCAAGAGGAGAGAGAAATAAGAAATAAAAGAGAAAAATAGAAAAAAAGGGAGAAAAAATAGGAAAGGAAAAAAATAAAAGAAAAATCATAGAGGCTGCCCATGTTTGAAAAAAAGAGGAAAAAATTAAAAAAAGAAGGAAAAAAAAAGCAAAATCATTGGAGATTCCCTACTTCCTACGATTCTCTCTCTTCTCTTTCCTCCACCTCACCACAAAATCATCCAAGGGGATCCACCCTTGGACGTCCTCCTCTCTCTCCTATTCCCTATAAAAGGTGGTCCACAAAACCCTAAAGGGTGGTCCCTCTCTTCCTCTCTACTTCTCTCTTCTTAGGTTTTTTTTAGTTGCTCTTTCTTTCTCTAGCTCTAGTTCTAGGTTTATGCTTTAAACACTTTTGTAAGTTTTTTTTATTCAATTAATGCAAGCACTTTTGTTTTTTATTCACTCTTTTTATTTTTATTTTTATTGTTTAAGCAATTGAAGTTGTAATTTTCAAGTTCTAGTTCTAGGCTTAGTTCTTGGTGACAAGAACAAGCTATGGAGCATGTCTTTCAAATTCAATTTTTTTCTTCAGATTTGTTTTCTCTAGTACTAGAAATTTCAGATTTGGTTTATTCCAAATCTGGTTTTTAGTATTGGTAGTATCTCAAATCGATCAAGTTTTCAGTTCAAGGGTTGAAGTTCAAGTAAGTAGGCTCCTTCACTAGTCTTCTCACCCCCCTCTCATTCCCTTTTCTGATTACCCTTTCTTTTTTAATTTAGGATTTTAATTTCAGTCATTACATTATTGCTATCCCTTTCCCCCAAGGTTCATGGCTAGTGTATGTGTTGGCTTTGCCCCTCCTAGCTATAGAACCATCATTTTATTATTTTTATTTTAATTGTCTCCCTTTCCCTAAAGCCAAGTAGAGTAACCCTTGTAAGAGTGACTCTCTGGTCAAGTAGGGAAGCTCATATTATGATGCATCCCTTGGGCTAAGTAGAGAAACTTACTTGTGAGCCTCTCTCTAGCTTTATCCCCTTTCTTTTACTTTATTTTTATTTCAGTATTTTTTTTCCTTCATTGCTTTTTGATTGCGTGGGGTGTTTATTTTCAGTTATTTATTTATTAGTTTTAATTGCGTGGCTTGCGTATTTCAATTCTTAGATGACGAATGGTTAAGAAAGAAGCAAAAAATAAAGTGGCTGTTCTCCCTGTGTTCGACCCGTAGCTACATTGATCCGTACGCTTACTGTTACATTTTAAATTTCAAACACTGACTATACCCTTTGGCCACCAATTTTTCTTGTACCTCTCAATAGCACCATTTAATCGGTACTTGATTGTATAGACCCATCTGCATGTAATCGAAATTTTCCCCTTGGGAAGGTCAACCAGTTTCCAAGTACAGTTCCTCTCAAGTGCCATCATTTCCTTTGACTTGACATGTTTCCAGTTGGGGTCTGTTAATAGCCTTGGTAACAGTTTTGGGGATGGAAGCAGAAGAAAGAGCAGCTGTAAAGGTAACACTTGTAGGAGAGAGAGCACCATGGGAAACAAACTAGGCTATAGGATTAGTACGAGCTCTCTTACCCTTACGAACAGCAATAGGGAGATCCAACTCCGAATGAGAAGAGGAGATGTTACCTAACTGAGGAAGGGGAAGCTCAGGATGTGGATTCAAAGAGGACTCTTGGCAGGTATTGTTTGTCCTTGTGTACACAATATTAGGTGCCTTCTCTGTATAAGTTCATTCACAGTATCAATATCATCCACCTCTTTATGTTTCCCGATATCAAAAGAAAAAGGAGTAAGAGGCAATGGGGTAAGAAACGATATGGCATCGACAACTTTTCACTTTCATTTCCATTCTTCCCTTAAAGAGGATGCTGATGAGAGGCAAAGAGAGGCACAAACTTGAGGAAGGTGACATCTTTGGAAAGAAATCGCTTGCAAGATGAAGGATGGTAACGCTTGTAGCCTTTAGTGGTGGAAGAATACCCAAGGAAGAGGCATTTGAGAGCCTTGGGATCGAGTTTGGTGAGGGAGGATTTGGTAACATGGACATAACAAACACAACCAAACACCCTAGGAGGAAGAGTGAAAGCAGAAGATTGAGAAGACAACTGGGGTTTGAGACCCAAGAATTTTGGTAGGCATGCGATTGATGAGAAAATCCGCAGCAAGAACAACTTAGCTTCAGGCCAAAAGGTTTTAGGAATAGGCATACCAAATAAAAGACTTTACTGACTTTTAACAAATGACGAATTTTCCTCTCAGCTATCCCATTCTGTTGGGGTGTATCGACATAAGCAAGTTGAGGGATGATACCATTGTCAGTAAAAATTTCTTGTAAACTACCATACGTGTACTGCCCTTTTTATCAGACAGGACTATTTTGATCCTGGTTTCAAACTGGGTGTGGACCATTTTATAAAAGTTTTTGAAGGCATCATAAACATCACTCTTATGCTTCATAAGAATGGTCCAAATATGACGAGAAAAATCATCAACAAATGAAACAAAATAACAATGGCCAAACAGGGAGGTATTGGGACAAGGTCCCCAAACATCACTATGCACAATGTGAAAAGGAATTACAGATCTATTACCATGATAGGGATAAGGTGAATGACAATGTTTAGCAAAAGTACATGGTTCACAATGAAATACATGAGAAGAAGAAAAAGATGTAAACAGATGAGGTAACTGTTTCCTCATAATAACAAGGGAAGGATGTCCCAAACGCTGATGTCAAAGCATCACAGAATCTATAAAACTAGCATCACTACGGCCAAAGGCATAGGACTGTGGTGTAGTAAAAAAACGTAACTACGGCTCAAGACGGTATAGGCCGCCCTCCTCATGTCCACGGCCAATAATCCTCTTCGTCACCAAATCTTGAAAGAGGTAATGAGAGGTAATAAATGTGATACAACAATTCAATGTTTTAGTTAAAGTGCTCACAGACAATAGATTGAAGGGAAGATTAGGAACATAAAGAACAAAAGCAAGTGAAATGGAAGAGGTAATGGGGATACTACTTTTACCAGAAATAGAGGAGAAGGTACCATCAGCTACCTGAGTCTTATCCTTATCAGAACAAATGGAGTAGGAGTCATAGTAATGGGACGTGCCAGTCATGTGGTCAATAGCACCAGAGTCAATGACCCACGATGGAGCTGTGGAAGGTGCAGAGGTGGTGACATGCATAGCGGAAGCTGAGGCATTGATGCAGTTGAGCATAGGAAAATTTGGGGTTAATTCAATATTTTGATTATTAGTTTGTTTCCTTATTGTGAGTAGGTTGTCCATTAAGTAAGTTGAGAGATTTTATTCAGTTGCTAATTTAAGTTAGTTTCCATTGTTAGGTTTAATTTTTCTTTTTATAGCCATGTAACGTAGTAGAGAAGGACAGACGTGAAGCATTTAAATTGAAATTGAACGAAATAGTCTCTTTGGTTGAAATCGTGAATGGTTTCCCCCTCCTTGCCTCTCTCTGAAATTTTCTCTCTATCTTCCCCTCTGAAATCTCTCCTCTTCCCTTTCCCCTTCAATATGTTCTTGCTGGAGTGTTATCACGATGATTCTTGCTGCCTTGTTTCGAAGTGGACGTTGGTGACCCATAGAAATCGATAGATCTCCTTCATCTCATCTTCATTCTTCACAAACTTTTGGGGGATAGTTCATCATTTAAGGGAGAGTCTAACCTTGAATTTCAGGCCTGAAAGTGATCTTTGCTATAAGAGATGCATTTGCAACCTTACCCAGATCTGTACCTGCCGCCCTTGTGATTCCAAGAGTTGAATTTGAACATAATACTTGGTCTGTTGGGTTTATTTTGGTGGATTTGATAGAGCTAGATGATGCGATCCTACACTTGCAATTTCAGCCCAATCCTAGGCCTGACCTATGAGATCGTTCACTTGGAATAAAGGCAGTCTTGCTGGTTCTGAGTCTATCGTGAATGCTGAAGGTTGAAGAAGGCTAGTCCTCTATATTACAAACAGACTTCCATAATTACATAAAACCCCCCTTTGACTGAACTTTAGTTCTATTATCTTCTAGAATAGTCCTTTATTCTAAATTTTTAATTCCAGAACTACCCCGACTGCTATTTACTTACTTCTAAAGACATGTTTGTTTTGGATACTACGGATTTGCCACGTAAACTCTTAGTTTGAACTATCTATTATTTTTGGCGGCCCATAAACGATCTCCAATTTTGGAACTAGGATTCGCATTAGGCATTCTATGAGGTAGATGGGCTATCAAGCTGAGACATGAATCGGTGAAACATTGCAATATCATCCGTAGAGAAAGAGCTGGTATCTTCCTGTGAGGGGCCTCTAGTATCAGTCTTTGTCGTAGTAACATGGGCTATAGCCCCTCCTTTACGGCCACCACGTGTGCTTGTAGATCCACCTCGTGTACTAGAATGGCTATGAAGGACCCAACACCTTTCTCGAGTTTGTCCAGGTTTCCCAGAATGATCACACTGTCATTTATCTCTGTTATCTCCATGGGATGGCCCTTGACCTCGGCCATCTTTACGCCATTCTCTGTGGGTAGTGGAAGAAAGAACAGAGAGCTCAAGTGAAGGTGTAGAATCCATGGCAACTCTCCTGGTCTCCTCACTCAGGAGGTAGATACACACCTCATCAAAGGATGGAAGAGGTGACCGACCCAAAATTTGTATTCGGATTTGCTCATAGTCTAAATTCAGTCCACCTAGAAGAATCAAAACATGCTCTTTTTCAAGAGATCTATTGACATTGGCTTCACATCAGGATTGGTCAACTGAAAATCTCGGTAATGATCATACTCCTCCTAGAGTCATATAATAATATTATAGTAGTCAGAAATGGACTTAGTCCCCTGCTTTATGGAGAGGGCCTGCTGAAGAAGCTGGTAGACCTTCACAAAGTCACCCACCCTATCATAGGTCTTAGAGACACTATCCCAAATATCCTTAGCAGTTTCCTTCCTTGTAAATCTTCTACCTATCTCAGGTTTCATGGAGAAGAGTAGCCAAGTCATAATAGTAGAGTTTGCAGTTTCTCATTTCTAGTACCTTGGGTTTGTGGCAGCGGGAGCCTTGATAGCCCAATAATATACCCTAGCTTCCCTCAACTCCGCAGGGACAGCTTCATAGAATGTGACCTATCAAGTAGTTGGTACTATCCAACTTCTTAGGAGAAATCTGAGTGTTAGGATTGTTAAAGACAATCGAACTAGGGTTGGTACTACTCGACCCACCCAACGTAGGTTCCGTAGGTTCCGTGAGATCAGACATGTTGTAAGGATACTCAAACAACACCAATGGAGATGCAAACCAAGTGGGATACACAAGTCCCAAATATCGTCTTCTCAGGACCCAGAAAAAAAAAAAAAATTTCAGCTAGCTAGTAAACCATGAAACCTTGAGAGGAAGCCGCTAAAAAACACTTATAACTGTAGATCTTCATCCCAATAGCATATACAAGCATCATATGAGGTAGCACATTCGTAAAAAAACAACCAATGATAACACTACTAGCCATTTTCAGACCAAACAATAAAAAAACAGAGAAGCTGTCAATACCTGGCAGCAAGGAGAGATTTGGATTGTGTTCCAACACCACACCAAATCACAAGCCAGCACTTGGGGGGGGGGTTTGTAGGGGACCCTTGGGCAATTCTTTCAAGCCCAACCACATCCCCAACCTACCGTTGAGGAGAGAGAACCAAGAAGGGGAATCCAGGGCTGGCGGTAATCCAAGGAGACTCCTCCTTTCTCGGTTTGGGCTTCAAATGGTCTTTTTGGACTTCAAACTCCCTCCAAGTGTCTTCAAGTATAATCTAAAACTCCATTAGGTCTTCTTGTATACTCTTCTTACATAGTATAGCCTCTAATGGACCCGTTTGCTTCTAGAGAGAGACTTAAAGAATGATGCCGGGATGCTTGATCGACTCTCAAACCCTTGTACAAGCTATGATACCAAGTTAGAAATAAAGAGGACTAGGGTTAGAGATGAGGGAAGAGAGAGAAGAGAGGAAGGAAGAAGAAGGAGAGAAGATGAGAGAAGGGGAAGGGGAAATGAGAGCAAAACGTGAGTGAGTTCTTTGCTCATCTCATTCTCACCTATATTAATTTCAAGTAATACCTTAGGGAATTACATATTCCTCCCTAAGGGAGGTGAAAGAGAAATAAAAGAAAATACAAATTAGGACAACTTAACATAAGATAGTTCCTAAAGTACCCCTATTACATACATTCCAACAGGGGGTAGGTAAGGGAAGAATGGGAGAAGAGTGGGGCGAAGAGTGAGGGAGGTGGATAGATATATCAGCGGTGGAGTCGGTGACATGACAAGGTGAGCCAGAGCCGTGCGGACAGAATGAAACAGGGGGAGTACAGGTGGAAGGGGCTTGGCAGGGAGGAATATTGACTGCAATAGTAACCGGGATGGCATGATAAGACAGGGATCTTTCAGAGGATCGGGGAGACAGAGAAGCTGAGTCCTCATCAGAGCCTGAGGAAGCTGACAGGAGGGAGAAAATGTTTTGTCCAGCGGTCTCAAGGAGATAGTCCGAAGGTCAGATGGAGGCAGCACAACCAAACGGAGATCTGTCAGCCGGAAATTTTGGGAGAGCCATGCAGCTACGGTTTTGACAACGGCGGTTGTGGGGTTTCCTTCTATATCTTCCAGTGATTTGAGATGGGGACCTTGCCCTGGACGGAGATCTTGAGGGAATGACAGGAGCTTCGGTATTTGCAGGGTCAGCAGAGAGAATATCAGCAGGAGCTTTGGTAGTGCATAAGCTTGATTGATGACCAAAAAGCTTGTTGTGGCTGTAGCCATTCATAATGGACTACTTGGTTGAATGAGTGTCCATCATCAAATACGGTGACCAAGGTGGGAGAAATGATGTCCGCAGTAATCTCTATGCATATTCTGGCATACGCAGTCCTGTCCATCATCTTTGTTATGAGATCTGATTAAAGGGGCTTCCCAATTACTGATCCACGATGCTCAGCCCCTACTAGCACTAGAAGTGGAGAGGTAAATTTGGAAGGGCAACCCAAATAGGTATGGAATGGAGGTCGACCTTGGTTAGCGTGGAGTATTTGTCCCACTGACGAAGGAATATAGGTTTCCTTCCCACTTGCCAAGGTCCTCCTTCAAGTGCAGTAGTCTTATCTGTTTCCTCTGAGAAGTTGAAGGTTAAAGTTCTGTTGTCCAACAGAAAGGTGGACATTGTGCCGTGAATCCTCCATTGTTTGGATGGGGAAGCTTTTACAATTCTGTATGGAGGTCGGCTTCCAAGAAAATGTTCTATTAAGCAGTTCTTCCACCTGGATATTTCTGGCTCAAGCAGCCCTGAAGGATAGACTCCCACCAGTTTATCATCGATGGTAGTGGCAGGGATGATGTGCAGGGAATGTCCTACATTGGAAGGATGGAGGGAGAGGAGGAGGAGACGACTTTGGTCCAGGTTTTAGGAGTAGAGGATGGGGGAGATGGAGTAAGGTCAGGGGTGGAGGAGGAGGCATTGAAGGAGGGATAGGAAGAGGCTACTTGGGTTGGGGAAGGGTTTGGGGGAGGGAGAAGAGAAGGTCCGATGGTGTTGACTGTCGGAAGGTGGTCGGACATAGGAAGGTCAGGTCATGTTGGAGGGTTAGGTCACTTGTTTAACTATCATCCTTCTTTGGTGCTTCTTTTGATTTGAATATTTCTTCCCACACCCCCTCGGTTTAGGGCCTTTTGGTTTGGGGATATACTTGGCCCCTCCTTATGGGCATGGATCAAGATCTCGGCGAGATCTCGCTAATATCTCGTTTTTTCAACAAGGCGAGACAAGATGAATGGCGAGATACAAATTGTACAAGAACTCGACCGAGATCTCGCCAAATCTTGCCTCTCTCTACTTTTTTGAAGAAAAAACACCAAGGAGTAAGGATTTTGGTGCTTTTGCTTGACGATCTCCAGTCCTACACTCATTGAAGCTTAAAGAGTAGAGAATATTACCTCCTCATCTACATTTGGAGTTACTTTTCTTATATATGATGTATTTTAAATTCTTATGATTATGTTGTGTTATGTGTTGATTGTGGAATGTGGATTAAGGTCCGAAGAGTCGGAGACTACTTACATAGGGTACGAAGTGAAAGTACCATTTTGGGTTTTTTTTTTTTTTTTTTGCAAATCTGATGTTTCCATTGTGTTTAAAATGACTAAAATAGGTTAAATACAGAGTTTTAGAGCCTACAAAGGCCATATGCCCACCGAGATCTACCAGCGAGTCGACCGCCCAAAAAATACAAGGTTTCACCGAGATCTCGCCAGATCTCCTTTTTTTGGGATAGCGAGATGGCTGGCGAGATCGAGTTTTAAAACCTTGCTTATGGGGAGGGTCGTAAGAGTTTCACCCATGCATTTATAGCTGAACGTCTTTGCTCTTTGGCTATTGGTCCAACAAATATGTTAATTCTATCAAAAATAGGATGCCTGCTTATCTGATTTTGAACATTGTTTGCATTATTGTTTCTGTTGTGGTATTTTTCAAGCTTAATGTAACTTTATGGAGTAGTAACATGGGCATTTTATCATCTGATTGTGTACTACTGCGGAAACACACTATTAATTATAATTGACATGTATTTTGTGTAGGAAAATACACCCACAGTCACCAACCAAGCAAAACCTGAAGATGGGGTTCCAGTTGCATCTGTTGAGACAGACAATGACTTGACATTGACAGTAACCGTCGAAAAAGATCTAGTTTCACAAGCTGAAGAAGAGGATATGGAGGCTCTTCTTGGCACGTATGTAACATTTCATTTTCCCGTAGTTCCCTTGTGGGACTCTATTTCATATGCACCTCCACCATGTTCACATTGTTTTCTTGAATCATACATCTTCTGAAGACAAGTTGATGATGATCACAAATAGTGATGGCATGTGGTTGTTTCGGGATTTCTGCTTTCTTCCTCCATCTTCTTGCCTTCTCCGTCTCTACTGCATATAGGGAGGAAAGAAAGTTACAATAGGGTGTTCTCATAACTATCACTGGACCCTTCTGTATCACTGGGAAATTTCATGTTGCCATTTCTTTGTTTTTCGTTTTATTTTGTGATTGATCGGGATTACTTGATTTCTTGTTGTGGGCTTGACATGGCATGTCAGTTAAATGCTTATGAGCAATTGACACAGGCTACTGTATATTACAAGTTGCATAGCTTTCTTTAAAAGCATGTGTGTTCCTATGTTAACTGAAGGCATCTTTTAGATGATATGAAAATGCATTATCGGATTACTGGATGAGTACCGGAAAAAGTGCTTTGCCTAAAGCGTTTCTGTTGATAGGAATCTAAGAGTGGTGACCTGCAAGTGTTCGACACCACATAGTGCTTTCCATGACAAAATTGTGATGTTCAACAAATGTTAGAAGGAATGAGCTGTTCCACCTTTGCAAAGGAATAGTAACAAAAGACCATTGATCATTATGGTATTGGCTTTATTAGTCTCATGCAAAAGGCCAGTGTGGGTGAGGCTTCTTGCCTTAGCCTGGGTGGCCCCTTAATCTCTGTTTCTGAAGATACTATGTTATGTTACCCGAAAAGCATATGTAAAAGGTAGCATGCGTCCTTTGCTTTGAAGGAGTAAGGGGCCTCAGAAGATATCTGAACAACGAAAAAGTGGCTGTTGTTTGGCAGTTTGTAATTTAGTAGAATCAGGAGGTGCTTCTGTTGTAAAAGTGAAGAGGTAGGTTTTGGTGAAAATCTAAAAAGAAGAGGTGGTTTGTGAAGAAAAGCTCTGTAAACAAATAGAATACAAATTAACTGAGAATCTAGAAGCCTTAACAGTTATACATGAACAGAATCAGATCAAGAATAACCAATATCTAGCCTTGCTCAAGAGAAGAAGAAAAGAAAGAGAAAGACGAAAAGAAGTTAGAGAAGAATTTACCCTACTCGGCTGGAAATTATCATATTTATAATAAATTAAATTCTGCTAATTACAATAAGCACCCTGACTTATGTGTTTTACTGTTTTTACACATAAGCTCATGAATATGTATTTATAGAGAACCCCTACGGCTTCTTAACATTCTCCCCTTAAGCTGGAGCATAGATATCATCCATGTCCAGCTTGGAACAGCCCTGTACAAAGGTATTTCAAAACAAGGCCTTGGTAAACATGTCACCAAGTTGATTCTCTAAACTAACAAAACAAGTGGAGATCAACTTTATTTTCACAACATCTTGAACAAAATGACAAATCAATTTCTATATGCTGGGTACGGCCACAAAAACAGGAATACTAGAAGTGTAAATAGTGGCCTACTTGTCATGGTACATATTAATAGGCTTGTTTTAACTTATCCAAACTCCTAAACAAGTGATTTCTGCCACATCAATTCAGTTGTAATATGAGCCATAGCTCTGTAATCGGCTTTTGCACTAGACCTAGCCACTGTAGTCTACTTCTTACTCCTCCAAGTAACTAGATTACCACCAACAAACGTTTAGTAACCAATTGTAGACCTTCTATCACCTTCAGTTCCAGTTCAGTCATCATTAGGATAACCAACAATATCAATATGACTATGACGTTTACAAATAAGAACTTCTCTTAGAGCACCTTAAGATATCTTAAGATGCAACATGCTACCTCCCAAGTGAACCTGTTTAGGTTTATCCATGAATTGACTGATGACACCAATTGCAAACGATATGTCAGGTCTAGTGATGGTAAGATAGATGAGCTTGCCAACCAACCTTTTGTATTGGTGTTTGTCCACAAAATCTTTATCATCACTTACTCCAAGCTTCAATTGAGGATCCATAGGAGTATCAACAGGCTTAGAGCCTAATATGCCAGTCTCAACAAAAAGATCTAATCATAGTTGTCATGGTGTCTTGGCGAGCTAAGGTGTTGGAAGGGGGGCCTAGACGCAAGGTGATAACAAGGCAACCAAACAGTCCAAGGGGCTTCGACGCCTAGGCAACTATGGATCTATCTAATCATAATTGTCAAGGCATCCAATGTGGCTTTGCCTGGACTGGTGAATTGCCTAGGCGCTTTGTTGGTGTCACCTTAAAACTTTTCCCCCTCGACTATCTTTGTAATGCCCCGGTCCTGTTAAGGTTGCACAATATTGTCCTCTTTGGCTTATGGGCCTCAAGGCTTTAAAATGTTGTGTGCCATGTTAAGGAGGCTAGGTCCATACTTCCTCTGAGGTAAGCTAACACTCTTTTTTCTTCGAACAACTTCTATTCCCAGAAAATATCTGAGAGCTCCCAAATCCTTCATTTGAAAGTGTTGTTGTAGATAAGCTTTGACATGGTTAGTACTTGCTAAATCATTACTAGAAATGATAATGTCATCAACAATCAACATACACTCCTAACACCGTCACCTTGGAACCATGACAACAAACAAAAACAAAATGGTCAAAACAGTATTGTGCAAATCCGTAACCAGTGGTTACCTTGCTGAACTTGTCAAACCAGATTCTCGGTAACGGCGTCAGACAATAAATGGCCTTACGAAGCTTACACACTTTTTGTGCACTCTTCCCTTGGGAATATCCAGGAGGTTGCTTATAATATAAACTCTTCATGTAAATCACCATTCACCACACCAAGATGCATTTTTAATGTTAAGCTGATATAAGGGCCAATTAAGATTAACTGCTAGAGAAATAAGAACACGTATATAATTGAGATGAGCATCAGGGAATAACGTCTCAAAATAATCAACTTCAAAGGTTTGAGTGTAGCGTTCAGCAACTAGCCAAGCTTTTAGCTGCTCAATAGTGCCATCAGGGTTGTTCTTAATTGCATACACCCAAATGACACTTGACAAGTTCCTTACCAGGAGGTAAATCATCTAACTTCCATGTTTGGCAACTTTACATAGCATCTATCTCAATATCCATAGCCATTGTCTACCCAGAATGAGAAGGAGCCTCTTGACAAGTTTTGGGAACAAAATTCTTATATAAGAACAAGGCAAAAGTAAGCAGTGGAGTAGGAAGATGAGAAACAAAAACAAATTGAGCAATAGGATAGTAATTGAAGATTTTTTAGTACATGAATGGATACCTTTTCAAATGGCCATAGGTAAGTCAATGTCAGATGGTGTTCTAAGTAGGATTCTGACAGTATACTGGGCGGCAAGAATTAGAAGCTTTACCAATTGCTTTAGAATGACACTTATACACTTGAATAGCCTTAGAGCTCGATTGAGGAGAATCACCTACGAGAGGAACTAACACAAAATCAGCAGGAGTGACAGAGTAAGGAGAATGAAGGAACTCATTGTCTAAAACATTACCCTCATCAGAGAAATATGGAGAACTCTCAAAGAAGGTAAAATCAACTCTAATATATTGTTGATGAGAAATATGATCATAGCATCGATAACCTTTTTAAGTATGATATTACCCAAGAAAAACACACTTAATGGCATGAGGGGACAACTTTTCAACAGAAAAACATTAGGTGGTTTTAAAAAAAAAAAAAAAGAAGAAAAAAAACAACAGATACTGGAGATTGATTTCCAAGAACAGTAGAAGGCATATGGTTAATGAGATAATAGGTAGTGAGAACAACATATCCCTAAAAAGTTATAGAAACATTCATATAAAGTAACAATGATCTACCAACTTCTAGCAGATGATGGTTCTTCCTTTTAGCAACACCATTCTGGCGAGGGAAACATGAACAAGTAATCTGATGAATAATACCATGCTCAGAACAAAATGCAGAAATTTCAATACTTAAGAGGATTATTTGAATGAAGCACCTTTGAACTGATACCAAACTGAGCTTTTATTTCAATATAAAGCTGTTTGAAGATTGGCAAGAACTCAAAATGATCATTTAACAAATATATTAATTGAGAGTGATCATCCACAAAGGTTATAGAATAATGAAACTAAACTTCCTTTTATTTCAACACGGACCCCAAATATCTGAATAAACTAAAGAAAAAAAATAGAATCCTAAAACCATCATGAGAAAGAAAAGGTGAATGATGATGCTTGCCAAGCTCATATGTTTCACACTTAATATGCGATATAGACTTGCAACTAGGAACCATTTGCTGAAGCTTGGAGAGAGTCAAGTCACCCGACCGAAAATGATATTGAATAGGAGCTTTTTGGAATTGGGAAAGTACATTTGACTTACGAGTCATATGAGGAGGCACCTAATTCTATAACCCATGCAGCAGATGAAGAAGATAATAGCGCAACTTTACTTGTGTGGGCTAGTGTAGCAGTGAATGGGGAGGTGGATGATTAAGTCTCAAGTTGTTGTACTCTCTTCAGAAGATGATTATCATTGCTAGACAGTCACTGATTGACTGGATCTAGATGAAGTAAGTCAAGTAACCAGATTAGTATCATTAGATGCCACCATTTCAGAGTTGTTATCAACTACTGATGTATTGGTCCACATCTCCCACTGAGGCTTACCATGCTTTTCCCAGCACTTGTCAACAGTATGATTTGTTTTAGTACAATAAGTACGGTGGCAAAAAATTTGGTTGGAGCATTGTCCTCCACGACCACCAATACCATGTTCTCGACCTCTCTCTGGAAATCCAGAATTTCTGGCACGACCTCCATTGCCAACCTCCAAGTAGAGTTTTCTTTGGAAGAGAGGTGATTCAGATTAAGTGAGGAGGGAAAAACAATACGGTGAATACGGAAAAACACCGAACTCAAAGAAAGAACATTTTCTCCACCAAAAATGTGACTTTTTGACAGGCTGCTGTCAGGATTTAAATCAGACAAAAATTTAGCCACATGAAATTCAGCACGTTAAATTTCTGACTGTTCCAAGTCAGTATTGATATGCTGATATACATTCAGTTCTTCACATGCCGTTGAGTGCATTTTACTATTCACCCATAGACTTGTTACCTTGTTTAAAATTAAAGATCTTTTCACACATTGTACACTTGTGACTTGTTTTTAGCATGAGAAAAACTCTCTTTCACATCATGCCAAATGCTGTTTGCTGTAGTATGAAACTTAACATTTGCAACAGTGTTCCATAACCAAACCAGTAATGTATCGCTTGCACTGATGTAGGTTGGATCATCACATCGAGTCAACCTAATGCTCCAGGTCTATTCCCAACCTGCTTCAGTTTTGTTCATCGAACCAGCTAGGGAAACCCTTAATCGAGCAAACAGTTCTCTTCAGTTTTGTCCTCATACGGTTCTTCTAGAAGCCCCACAGTTGTTCCCATCAATTGAAGAAGAAAGAGACTTGTAGAAGCAGCCCCTTTAGTTCTAATGTTCTATCAATGTCACCATCAATTCTGTCTTTTGTGGATGCTTAGCCCCCAAGTATCGATTTCAGTGATTGAAGAGAAGATTTTGTTTCTACTTTTAATTTTTAGTTAGGCAGCAATATTTGTTTCACTTTAGGAGAGTCTTAGTTTAGTTTCTATTTTGCCTCTTTCTTGGTTAGCAAGCATAGAAGTTAGGAAGTTTTTGTTTCCTAATTTAGAATTTCTAAGTTGTAATTCAACTTTACAAGGCTATATAAACAGCCTTGATCGATGGAATGAAGGAGAAGTTTCGAGAAGCAATTTTTATGCTTTTGTTTTTTTTTTTGGCTATTTTCTATTGAACTTCCCAATGGGAATTTACTCATGCACACTAGAGGGGTAGGGGGAATGATAGGGAGAGGGAGGGGGGACACTAAATGCAACTCACACACCCATGTGACGAGTCGATCTGGTGACCTCCTGGTGCCTGCTCTTCAAGCAAAACCCGCAAGCCAGTGCTCTAGGCACTAGATCCACATTATTATGCTTGTTATGCATATTGTTTCCTGAGAAAGGATGATCAACAGCTGAGATAGCTGTGGGTGAGAGACCAGGGCTGAGAGACCTATTCCCCCACCCACATCTATCCCTCTATCCTTCTCTATTCTTTTCTTCTTCTATTTTATTTGTGAGTTGAGTGGATAATCAAGCCTGAACTAGCCTGATGTCAGGTCATTTACCTAAGCAAACAGCCCCATTAACTGTGCAAACTCCATACCAAACTCAGATTTAAATTTCAGATCTTATCTCCAAGTTGAACTACTCAGAATAGAGAAAATTGGCTGAAATAAAAGAAAATTGATAACTCACATACCAAGGCTCAGATGAGCCTCAAACTTGGGTTGAGTGTGGCTAAGGAAACCTCCAAACTGTCCTCCAAATATTGCTGAAATCCACCAAGTGGTTAGGGTTTTAAGGCTGAGAAGGGAGAAAAGCTGTGACTTCCTATGGAGGCCTCCAAGAGGCCTGCTGTGCTGGTCGAGTGGCTCTTTTGGGGGCTGGAACAAAACCCTATAATGGCTGGTTGGTCAGAGTTCAGATCAGGGAGATCTGAGGTTCGACCCTTGTCCAAGAAGACCCTCTTTTGTGCTGTATCGATTAGTGGATTCTGGGCTGTTCTTCAAGGGCTGCAGGTCTTTAATGGCTTCAGTAGGCTTGATTCACTCACTCAATTACTCAATAAATAATAATAAAACAGAAAAGGAAGAAAGGGAAGACGATGAGAATCGATGGAGGAAGAAAGGGGGATAGGGAATGGCTATCTTATTCTTGGGTCTCTCACCCTCAACTCTCTCAGTTGATGAACAAACATTTCTCAGGTCCAAGTAGTAAGCATGGCTCACAAAACAACTTCGTTAATTAATCTCCAGCTATTACAATTGACGGGGGATGTATATACAGCCTTACAATTGATTACAAAAGGATATATTTAAAATAGGAAACTTCAAACTGAATAAAAATAATTGCTAACTAAGAAACCTTCAAATAACGGTCTAACAAATAAAAGAAAACAAAAAGGAAACTAAGATCTACTAACAATAAACCTAAGAAAAGGAAACTACTTGCTTCCTAAGAAAGGAACAAAGATGGAAACAAAATCCTAGTCTATTGCTGAAATCGATGGACAGAATTGATGGGATAGCTGTAGGCCTTCTAGAAGAATCAGATGAAGACAAAATCTGGGGGAAAGTTTGCTGCCTGATGGAGAGAAAATCCATCCTGCCGTGCTGGATCGATGGAGAGAAAGAAGGAACCAAATCTGGTCCAACAGAACTGGATCTGGGCTGGTTCAGTGGGAGGCTGGACCAAAGAAAACCAGTTCACAGCTGGACCAGCCTGGCTGGTTTGAATGGCTTTCACATCTACATCAAAGCCCTCTTGAGCAACCAATCGACAGCAACAGATTGAAGGACAAGAACCACCTTTGCTGCCCAGATCGATACCCAATTTGGTGGATATTTGGACCAGCTGTGACTCCCAAACCAGAAGGCGGGAAGGCGGTTGAAGGCACCTTTTTAGGGTTTGGTTGGTTCCCCTAGGAGAGAGATTCGACCAGCACTGGGGGCCCATCTGTGGGTTGGTTTGTGAGTTGTTAAAAATCTCTCAAATAACCCTAAATTCCTTCCTAGTTCAGGTTATAGTTGTATCCCCTCAAGCTGAGGTCAATTCCAGCATCTGGAGGTTTTATCAAGTAATATAAGAGTAACACTTGACCAGCATATGGGGCTCAACTGAGCCTTGATTAGTAAATGATCAGGTGGTGGTATTTGACCTAATTTCTGCATTTTTCCAGATCTATCTTTCCTATCGAATCTGATCTGTTCTAAGTACTTGTTGGAGCTTATAGTGGACCTTATTGGGACCGATTACCCCTTGGTAATTTAGTCTGACTGACATCACGCGCACATCCAATTATTATAGGCTTTGGAATCTTTAGGTGGAGGTTTTGAATTTAAGTAGGCCGGTTTTCCTTTTGCATTGATGTAAAGCTTCACAGTTTGTGCCCACAAGAACTAAATTTTATAGCTTTGATTTGGACATTGCAGCATCCACCGATGGTTTAGAATCACCCATTATGGATATATGAAGAAAGCACAGCAGAATAGAAATAGTTTCAGCTCCAATATATCGAATCATAAACAGACCACAAGTTACAGACCAGAACGACATGGCAGATCACTTAACAGAACCATAGGGAGGAAACTGTACCATATTTCAGGAAATAATCATAACCAGATCTCAGAATCATAGTTCTCAAGGCGTTGCCTCGGCGCTTTGTTGGTGTCGCTTTGATTTCCCCCCTCCTCTAATGCCTAGGTTAACGTATCCGCTGTGGCAACTATGCTCAGCCTAGAGGCAGTAAGTATATCACAGCCGAAAACAGTAGCCAGACCATATATCGGATCAGAATCAGGCCAAATCTCTTGAAGAAAGCGCAACCAAATCCTGGAGAGAAAACACAGCTAAATCGCAGGGAGTAAAACAGCCCTGATGGCTCTGAAATTTAGCTCGATTACCTTGTTCTATTAGGATAGAAATATTGCAAAGAATGGATTAATTTTGAAAAAGGACAGTTGCCTTTTTGAAAAATCCTACTTGTGGAAAGGATTCTTAAAAGACTGCAGCCAAACAGATCTGATGATCCTGAATCTAAGGTCGATTGACCACTCTTGATAGTAGAACAAGTCTACAAAATTGGCTGGATCCAACAATTTAAAGATGCCCTTTACAGATTTTCACAACTTGATTCAGACTGGCAGAACTGTTCCAATGAAGAAGTCATATCACAGAGAGTAGAACACCTGGATTGCTTGAAGAATAATAACCAAGACAAATCAGATCCCACCATAGTCGTCACCAAGGCGACGACTAGGCGTCCAGGCGGTTTGCCTGGGGCCTAGGCGACAGTCGCCTTGTTGCACTGCATGCCGTAAATGCCTTTTATATTTGTTATTTCATTTACTTAAGATATTATTCATAAATAAGCAAATACCCCCTATTTGAATCCAATAAAAATAGTTTAAAAATCAAATTCCAAAAGGATAAAAAGTCAACCCCCCAGTCCAAGAACAAAAACTGGATTTTGGTTATAGGGGCGATTTTCAACATTTAAATGCTGGGGTTTTTCTCAATTATGAAAATTTTATAAATTCTATCATGTTAAAACATTGCTAAAAACCAAAAGTCCAGTAAAATAATCTTTTGTTTTGATATCTATAAAATTATTTTCATTCAGCCGATTTTAACAACATTCGCGCACTTAAAAATAAGTTTGACTGGAGCATAACTTTGTCATTACAACATAGATTTAAGTAATCTTAGACTTGTTTAAAAGTTGGTTTTATATTATAACTAATACAAAAAGTCTCATATAAAAATAAAATCATTTGACCAGTCAAACTTATTATAGAACAAGAGCATTTCTCTAAATTTTTATTTTTGTAAAACTTGATATGACTTAATATAATTTTTTTATGATTTAATATGGTTAAATGTTGATTTTTAATGAGTTGATGTTGTTTAATCTTTATTTTTTATGATACAAGGGATATACAACTTACTAAATAATGATAAAAAATAGGAAAAATAAAAAAATAACACTTGGTCACCTAGTTCACCTTAAGGTGGGTGCCTTCTCGCCTAAGCACTTAGATAACCCTCCACCGCCTTGGTTAACCTTGATGCCGTGACAACTATAGATCCCACGCATTATCAAACCACGCCTGCACCATGATCAGTCCACATACCAGATGTCCAGATCAGTTACAGCGACACATCAATTCCTTGTTTCCTTATTTCAACTAGCAAGGGAACTAAAAAGGGAACACACCGTGAACACAAGCAACAGTAATTGATGCACAAATCACAGGTGCCACCTTGAAGTATCTCTAACCAGAATCGATATACTAATTAAACTTGCTTTGATACCATGCAATGTAATCAGATCAAGAATAACCAATATCTCTAGCCTTGTCCAAGATAAGAAGAAAGGAGAGAAAAAAGAGGAAAAGAAGAAGATAATAGAAGAAGAAAAAGCAGACTGATTAGAGAAGAAGTTACCCTAATTGGCTGCAAAGTATCATATTTATAATGCGATAAATTCTGGTAATTACAATAAACAACCTGACTTATGTGTCTAAATAGAAAATGCATTTACAGAAAACTACCTGTAGCTTCTTACACTACATATGTTGGTTCTCATGTGAAAAAATGACATCCTATACTTACTAACAGAATGATTTACTTTCCTTTAGTAAATGTATATCCAGATACTCTGTTCCCCTTCCTGTCGCACATAATTGCTAGTTGTGCTAGTTGTTGAATTAGTCCTAATCTTGTTCCTACGATTATAGTTATGTCATGGGTATTGGTGAAGCCGAGGCTTTTTCTGAAAGATTGAAGCGAGAACTTCTTGCCTTGGAAGCGGCAAATGTGCATGCCATTTTGGAAAGTGAACCTTTGATAGAGGAGGTAACCTTATATTTTGTGGAAGCGTGGATACTTATAATAACTTCATTTCTTGTGAAATTTAGCCTCTCCTTAATCTTATTCTCTTTATTGTGCCTGGTCTTCATAATCCTATAGTAACTGAATTTTATGGAGGAAAAAGAAAAAAAAATTCAGATTTTACGTCCATCATTGGCATCATCCCTGTCTCAAATGCTTGGACTGCTTACTTGGGCCATTCCATTCAATCCTGGGCCATGCCTTGCATCAACTTACATGCTTTCCCTTTTCAAAGCATTTTTTTGACCTGAATACTCATCACCTTGTGCCTTTTAGTGGCTTTCTTTGCAAATGGCTGGACCTCACAATAAATTTATCCTTTTTTAGGGAGCGACTCCTATAAAACTGCTAAAGCTTGTTTGTTGACCCTTTTATGTGACGTAACAACACGCCATTCTCTTTCTATTTTTATTTTATGAATGATTGTGCTACATGTCTCTATATCTTCTTAAAGCGGGAGGTAGTCAGTTTTTCTTGTTTTTGGGTTTTATTTATGTTTTCAAGCATTTCAGCAGTGACAAAGATGGACCTTTTCTTTTCCTTCCCCTCTTTCTGATTGGTAATAAAAAATAGTACTTATAAATATAAGACTTAAAAGTGATTGTATGAAGGTCAACGGCTCATTTTGAGGGGCTAGTTAATTGTTTTGGCTTTTTGAATCATGCAGGTATTGCAGGGGCTAGAATCAGCATCAATTTGTGTGGATGATATGGATGAGTGGCTGGGCATTTTTAATGTAAAACTCAGGCACATGAGAGAGGATATTGAATCGGTACGGTCATGTTCATTCATGAAGTATGAATGCTGTTTTGTCCTTGAGGATATCCTTGTTGAACACATTTTCTTTGTCTAGCATTTCACTTTGGCAGCCCATAACGAAGATTTAGCATTTCACTTTGGCAGCCCATAATGAATATTTACTTCTTATTTATGCTGTTTTATTAACAAATGCTTTTCAGGATGTTTTCATATGTTTGCATTCATATGTGGCTTTGTTTATGCTATTCCAGTTTTCAATACAGTATTTTGCTTTATCTGTATGGATATGGAGATTTCTTCGTTCCTCGGTGGAAAATTTTCTGTTCCATTCCTTGGTGGAATATCTTGTGTTCCTTGTATCTTTGTTTGGTGTTGGTGCTTTACTTTCATTTTAATGAACAAGTCAATCAATATGGCGGGTATACCGTTCACTTCTTAACTTTAGCAGGCATGTCCTTCCATTAGCTTTCTAAGTAGGGCTAGTGATGTACATAGGCTTCCCCCTCTGTGTTGAGAGCTTCCCTCTAATGGATCTCATATGGATTGTCATTCCATACTGTCAAAGCTTTCCCTTGGAATTGTTCTGTCTGGTCAAGCAGTTAGACTTCCATATTTTTCTTGGTGTTTTTGTGCTAGCATTGTGCTTCTTTATCATTGATAACCCTGGTGGATGGATACATTTTACTTTGAAGGCAATTGATGCTCTCTAATCTCTATTTTGTTTCGCTTATATATGCTGTCTTCCACTGGGGCTGTAACAGTATTCTACTAGTATCTCTGACTTCCAAGAAATTGTTATTTATAAAAAATAAAAACTTGGTCTTTTATTGCTGTCAATTACCTGTCTAATTCCCCATCTTCTGTTGTCATACCCAGATAGAAACTCGTAATAATAAGTTGGAGATGCAGTCTGTAAATAATAAAGCGCTTATTGCAGAGCTTGATAAACTTCTTGAACGGTTGCGTGTTCCTTCTGAGGTATGATGTTGTATTGTTTGCATTTGTATGGGTTCATCATGTGTTTAATTGCTTCTACTTCACTCACATTTTAACTTTCCTCTTATGGTTAAAAATCCTTCTAATTCCATATCTTGGTTTCAGTTTGCAGCATGTCTAACAGGGGGCTCTTTTGATGACGCACACATGCTTCAAAATATTGAAGCATGTGAATGGCTAACGGGTGCTTTACGTGGGCTAGAAGTACCTAATTTGGATCCTGCTTGTGCAAACATGCGAGCTGTATGTTCTCTTCCTTACCTTTTTTTTTTATAACGTTAGTGACTGGAGAAATTTTGAAATCTCACATGGATACATATATCTACCTTGTAACATAGGCTCTGAGCCATGATGCTTTTTTTGAAAAGTCAAGTACAGTCAACCATGTCCATGGTGCTGTCAGCAATGAAGTAATTTAGGATTTATGAGTCCTGATGGTAATTTAGAAAACTCAGATTCAGCTAACCATGCCTGCTATATGTAAGATTGATGCAGCACAGATTAAGGTTAATGGATTTTCAAAGGCTGAATCACAAAGAATGGTGGTGGGAAATAGGTTAAAATTTATTAGGGTTTAAGAAATAGTACAATAGAGGGAGGACAAGAATTAGGTATGGTATGAGATAGTGAACAGTACATGTGAACCGTAACTTCTGAAGAAAAAAGAACAGAGAAGATACCTTAATTCGTAAGCTGTCAAACCACTTAAGAAAACTACATTTTATTCTGTCAACTTGAATAGCTAGAGGGATGGGTACATTACATTTTGTAGAACTCTCAAAATCTGACTCTTATACGACTGGAACTTCCCAAATTCTAGGACAACTCAAAACAGTACTGATTTGACCAATAGTAGACTAAAAGAACATAATTGGACTCCTAAACTGACTAGGAATTAGAAACTTAAGACAACATCAGAAGTCCAAATGACACTAGGATGAAACAACAAATTAGACTTCAAAACTCCTAATGCTACTAGAAAAAGACCAAAAATTGATAACCCTTGGACTAAAATTTTGGCTTTATATGTGAGCCCATTACAACCAAAATATTAAAAACAAAGGCCCATAACCATCTGATACAGGAACAGGGCTGGTTCTTGGCCTCTGACTGCACTAAATATTGTATTCAGCGATGTTTCTTAATTCTGTTGGCAGAGGTGGACAAACACTTGCACCTTTAATTGTTGGTTCTTCCTATGAGATTACCTTTGCTGCCTTTTGATCACTTTCTGGTACTCCTTGAAGGCTTATTTCTGTTTCTGTTTTTGTTTGTTTTCTTATGTTTAATCAAATCTTTGGTCCTAATTTGTCTGGTTATGTGCATCCTTTTGGGCTCAATGAGATCACTTTTTTTGAACCCTTTTGTTGAAATGCATTGCATTCCCTGTCACGTCAATGTAGTTTTCCATGGGTGAGGGGGTAGATGAAGGCTGGGGAACTCCCCAACTATCGTAGTTTGTACCATAAAAAACCACATCTGAACTTTGACACTGGTTTCCCTTAATAATTCTAGGATTTTTGTAAAAGCCCTTGCACTTGAACTTTCAATTAAGATAACGAAAAGATCTCCAGGGTTATCTCCATGAAATATTCGTGAACATTTGATGATTCTCTGGTTACATAGATGGAATAAATAATCAATTAGGTTGATCTGTATTCTTCACTAACACCATGTAGCTTCAGAGTCGTGGGAGACATTCCCATTTTATCTAATTGATTCCTTTCCTGTAAGATACACAAGCTTTAACTCATCGAATTCGAAACTCTTAAGTCATTTTCGTCCAAAATTGCTTTAGAACCTGTGGGTGAGGGTTTATTTCATTTTAGAGCCTCTATAAAGTTTCAGCTCTAATTTCTAGTGGGCTTTTAGTCTCTTTTTGAGGCTTCATAAAGTTTTTTATGGGCCTTATCCTTAAATAAAAAATTTCCGATTTATCAAAATAAAAAAGATGCTTAAATGTCTAGAAATTCTAAAACTATCAGTGAAATTGAACCGACGACCTATTGCAGTTGGGTTTGAGGTGGAGCTATTCATCTCGTCCGATATATGGGTGACAATTGTAGTTTGAGATTTTGAATTTGACTGACATCCGGTGCATTTTTGTTGGCCATGTTTTGGCCCGATATTTCAGGGAATCCCTAATTAAGCATCTCTAAACATATTTGAACTTTTAGACTGTAAAAAAATACACCCAAAATGGTAGTTTCTTTTCAGAACCTAGAAGAATCTATTAAAGTCCATCACAACAACACTATAGGTGGAAAGTTTGAAATTTGGCCAAAAGGATGCTTCAAACCTACCCAATGTTAAAATGGATGCATAGTTTGACCGCCAAGTCTTGATTCAGTAGAAAAATGAAGGACTCTGATGCAGATTAATTACCAAAATAGGCTTGTTTTATTAGGAATAAGCCTAGGGTTGGGTTCCATACATGTTGGGCCTTTGATCCCATGTGTTTTGAGTGTAATAGACCACTTTTATGGGTCTAAAAGGGGGGGTCTAAGATTAAGTACGGGATTACTAGTTAGTTTCCTTTTTAGTTGGGTTTGATTTGAGTTATATTTGTTTCCTTAGGAGTCAAGTTATTAATTGAGTTAAGTCATTAGTAGTTAGTTTCCTTTTTTAACTAATTTCTAATTTCAGTTAGTTTATAATTTTAGTTTTTAGTAACTATTGTATTAGGAGAATATTTGGTTTCCTTTTTGAGGAACTTTCTATTTTATAATTCCATCCCCCATTAACATTATAAATAAAGAAGAGGAGGCTCCTGAAAGCCTAGAACGATTTTGACAGTTAAAAAAAAGTTCTCATGCTGCTGCCACTGGGTTGTTCCATGGCTGTACCTTTGTGTTTGATCAAGGGTTAGGGATTGGTGTGTGATCCGATCGACACTTTGCGGCAAGAAGTCCGAGTGGGTCTTTTAGTATCTGGTTTTCTTATTGAATCTCTTCTGTAGTAGTTTAGGTAAGTGATCTAACTTCTCTGCAGATTTCTGGGTTAAACTTCTCTGTTTTTCTTCCTATCGGCCTATCTGTTTTTGGAGAACCAGCCATCCAATGGCCTCCATATTCTGATCGAAGGATAATCCTATCCAGAGGGAGGATCGATCCAATTTTGGGGTCAATCAGACCACTGGATCTGCTGAAATGAACTGTCAAGCAGTTCTGGCCGATTGTCATATCTGCCCAGATTTAGATTCTGTTTTCTGTTGTGTTACTGTGACATTCTGGACTATTAGCATCTGTGATCTGAATCTACTGGAGGTGTTATATTGTTATCAAAATTTCTGGTTTAATCCTAAGACTGCTGCTGATTTATTTTGCTTTTGGTTACTGTTCATTGAGATCGTTTATCAATTCTGGTTTGTGGTCGAAGTCTGATTTTCTGCTATAAGTTTGCTACTGGTTTTGGTTGTTCTCTGGTCAAAAAGTTCCTACAGATTTGGGTCTAGTTGGGTGTCCAATTTAGTTCTACATTAGACTTTGCCAAAAAATTGAGGTTTTCTAGTAGTTCTGGAGTTCACTGGCAAAAGGGGGCAAAATCTTGAAATTCTGCCGAAAGGAGTCGAAATTTTGCGAGAATGAGTCAAAATGTCATCAAAATCTTGCCGAAATGAGTATGACTGAAGTTGCGGTTGAAATATGGTATTCCTATAGAGTTGACCCCTTTTTTTGTTTTGAGGCTTCTTGTAACCGAAATATTTTGTGAACTTTCGGTCAGTTCGGCAATAATATATATATATATATATTTCATCTTTAGAACTTGAGCAACACAGTCACTGGAAGCCTTAGGGTGCTGGCATTGCTCCAATTCCATTACTGCTGCAAGCTCAAACTCAGTGGTAGTCCTAAAGTGATTGGCTTGTTGGTACTTGGTGGGGGCCCATTGGGTCTTTTTGGAGCCTAGAAAAAAAATCCTGTTTCTCTTCTTGTTGAATTTAGGTTTTATTAGGTCCATTTCTACCCATTAGAAACTCATGCAAGATGCCCAAATAATTAACTTTGTAAACAATTGTTAAGCACTTTCTTTTTTTTGGATAAATAAATAAATTTATACCCAAGGAGAAAAAGAAAATACAAGGGCAAGGGGGCGGGGTGGAGGGGAGGCTTAAGCCAACAAGGAGAAGCCAACTCTAGGGGAACAAAACAAAAGCTACAGAAAAACAGAATAAGCAACAACCACCGAGGGGCCTAAGAGGAGAATCAAATCAAAGCCACAACAAGGTGGGGGGGGGAGAAGGAGAGAAGGGGGGATCGAGTGGTAGTGGAGGGGGAGGCATAAGGTTCTAGGAGGAGATTATATGAGCATTTTTGGCGGAAAGGGGAATCGGCCAGGAGCTAATGGAATGGTGGGTTTGGATTTTTGAGGTAACATCAAAATAGATGGCTTTCCAAATCCTCTCCGGGGAACGGGAGTTGGGAGACCATCTACGAATGTTACGCTCCATCCAAAGATGATTTATAGTAGTGGAGAAAGCTAACTGTCAATAGTATCACAAATGGAGGAGCCAACAAAAGTCATATCAACCCAAATCCAGTCCCTATCGAAAGGGAGAATTGGCCTGGGGGAAGGCCAGCAGCGAGCGAGGACAGTTTTCCAAACCAAGGAGGAAAGGGGACAAGAGAAGAAAAGGTGAGGAATCTCTTCAAGACCGAGGAGGTAGAGGCAATAGGAAGGATTGACGACAATGTGACAGTGGATGAGAAAGGATTGTGTGGGAAGGCAGTTGGAGAGACATCTCCAGGTGGTAAAACTATGGCGAGGGATGTGGCCTTTGAACCGGACGAGGTTACGCCAAGGAACCACATGGCCAGAGGATCTCACAAAGGACCTAGCAGAGGTAGAGGAAAACAACCCATTAGAAGAGGGGAGCCAAACATAGTTGTCTTCCCTACCACGGTGATCGGGGGGAATGGGAGGAGGGAGGCCCACAGATCCGCAAGAGGGGGGGAGTCCAACCCTGAGGGGAGAGGATGGAGGAGAGGGAAGGAAATGGAAAGACCCGAGGAGTAGATGATCCTAGGAGAGACAATGGAGGAAAGGATGCCCGAAGGGTGCCAGGGGTCCATCTAGAGGGAGGTCGATTGCCCATTTCCAATAATGGTGGAACAAGCAGTAAGGGCAAGGGGCTTGAGGGTGAGGATCTTACGCCAAATCCAGGAGGCATCAGAAGGTGAGGGACAAGTCTAAAGGGAGTTACGGGATAGAAGGGAGTAGTAAACCCAATCAACCTAGATACTTCGACGCTTAGAGGCAAGCTTCCAGATGAGCTTCAGGATGCCTGCAGAGTTGACCTCTTTGATCCTTCTGATATCGAGGTCTCCTTTAGACTTGAGCAGACATACCTTATCCCAAGACAAAGGATGGAGGAACTTAGAGGAGTCAGAACCCTTCCAGAGGAAGGGACAGAAAAGGCTTTTGATGGATTTGATTGATGAAGCAGGGAGGACAAAAATTCTGGACCAATAGAGAGATTGGAGGACATATCTGATTGGAACAAGCCGACCAGCATAGGAGAGGAGTTTACCTTTCCATAGCTGAAGCCTCTTTCTAAGGAGATCAAGCAAAGGGGAGTAGAGATGGGCAGAGAACCTGGAGGAGATGAGAGGAAGGCCTAGATATTTGACTGGAAGGGAGCCCAAAGAGAACCCGGTAATACTGAGGAGGGATTGAGTATCAGAAGAGACTCCAGAAAGGAAGAGATTATATTTAAGGAGATTAATACAAAGACCCGAGAGGGATTCAAAGGATTGAAGGGAGGATATAATGGAAGAGATGGAGATCAAAGGCCAGGTGGGTGAGGCAAAGGGACTTGCACTTGGGGATGGGGGAGATGAGATGGAGATCAAAGGCCAACTGAATGGAGCGAGGCAGGATCTCGAGAGAGAGCGGGAAAAGAAAGGGGGAGATAGGGCAACCTTGACGGATACCTCGACCTGAAGGAAAGTAGCCAGCAGGACTACCATTGACTAAGACAGAGAAACGGGGGCTGGAAATGCACAAAAGATCCAGTGAACAAAGGAAGGGGGAAAGATATTTGAAGTAATACATTTGAGATGAAATCTCAGCTGACAGAATCAAAAGCCTTGTGGATATCAATTTTGAGGAGAGTAGAGGGAGAGTGATTTTTTCGATCAAAACCCCTAACGATCTCATGGCAAAGAATGATGTTGTCAGCAATTCTCCTCCCAGCAATGAAGGCGGATTGATTGGGGCTCACCAGAGAATCAATGACTTTCCCAATCCAATTAGCCAAAATTTTAGCAATGAATTTGTAGAGGAGATTACAGAGCGAAATTGGCCTAAAGTCATTCATGGAATCAACGCCTTCCTTTTTAGGGATAAGACAAAGGAATGTGTGGTTGATCCCATTGATTTGAGAAGGATTGAAGAAGAAGCTTCTCACAGCTAGGATGAGATCATTTCGAATGATATTCCAACATGAGGAAAAGAAACCCATACTGAAGCCATCGGGGCTAGGAGTTTATTGGCCTTGTGAGAGAGGATGGCAGAAAGGATTTCATCATCTGAGGGGATGGAGAGCAAGGAAGGAAGAAGATCCTCAGAAACCAATTTGTTGAGGAGGTGGAAGGGAACAAGAGGGGGAGGAAGGGTTAGGCTGGGAGAAGATTCCAATAAAATGAGAAACGGCTTCAGCTTAATTTCATCAGGATTAAGGAGCTGAACACCAGAAGGAGAGATGAGCTTTGTAATGGTTTTGGCATTGTGCCTGGCTTTAAGAGAACGATGGAAGAATGCAGAATTGGAATCACCAAGATCTAACCACTTGATACATGCTTTTTGTCTAAGGAAACTCTCTTCTTGGGAAAGAAGCAAGGCAAGCTAAGAGGCGGTGGAGTGCTCCTCCAAGGCCAGGACAGGGTTCCACAAATCAAGCTGGATTTTAGATTGGATGGATAGGAGCTTGTCTCGACAAGAGGAGACACGGGAGGAGATGTTGCCAAAGGCAGAGGAGTTCCAAAGCTTAAGGACAGCTTTGACAGATTTGAGCTTTTTGGCAAAAGCGATAAGAGGAGAGGGGAAGGGGGAATGGGAGTGGACCAGGCATCTTGGATAATGGGGAGAAAGTCCGGGTGCGAGGTCCACGTATCAAAGAATTTTAAAGGCTTAGGGCTAAAAGAACAGAAGGGAAGAACATGAATGTCAATGGGGCTGTTATCAGAGGCTCCAGGAAGATCAAAACAGGCATGGGAAGAAGGGAAAGTCTTAAGCCAAGCTTCATTGACAAGAGCACGATCAAGCTTACAGGCAACACGAAGATTACCGGCTCTTCGGTTATGCCAAGTGAGCTTAGTACCAGACCATCTAAGGTCACTAAGACCAAGCACTTCTTTCTTATTTTGCTTTTTATGGTAAATTACTGCCTATTTTCTGCAGTGTCTTGGCTGCTGTGTAGTTTTGATTCCTGTGTGTATGAATGTGCAAACATTGTAGTTTTGCTTCTTGTGCCAGTTAAAAATTTATTCCTTTATGATCTATTGCTCACTGATGAATTGATTGTATTCTGTTGAGACGAAAAACAGTGGGTTATTTGTAGATCTCGTCATGAATGTACCTGAATTTCTTGATTAATCATCAGAAGTTGCTCTGGCACTTGAATGCCTGGTTGTTGAAATTTCATTTTCTGAATGATTCTTGTGAGTTGTGGTCTTTTTAAATATAGGAGTGAATTCATTCAGGTTAGAGAGAAGCGTGCGGAGCTTGAAAAATTAAAAACGACATTTGTACGTAGAGCTTCTGAATTCTTGAGAAGCTACTTTGCTAGTTTGGTGGATTTTATGATAGGCGATAAGAGTTACTTCTCGCAGGTATATCATCCACTAAATGCTATATGGATCCTAATAACTATCAAAGGTTTTTCTGTTTTCTTTAAGTAGTGAAGTTTTGACTTCTGTCTGCTTCGATGTGCACAGAGGGGACAGTTAAAGAGGCCTGATCATGCTGACCTGCGGTACAAATGCAGGACATATGCACGCCTTCTGCAACATCTAAAGGTTTCACCTACAGATACTGTGATCTCATATAGAGTGTCTGATATCCTTGGTTCATTCTCTTTCTGATTCTCTTCTTTTTTTTTTTTTTGGGTGGTCCTTTGCACTAATGCCAGAGCCTCGATAAGAATTGCTTGGGCCCATTGCGGAAAGCTTATTGTGGCTCCCTTAATTTGCTTCTTCGCCGGGAGGTTAGGAGACATTTTTCTGCCTTTTCAATGATCTTGAAGCCACTTGCATATATATATATATAATTTTAACAACCTATCGTTAGTTGAACTTTATAGTGTCAATTAATGCAATGTCTGGAAGGGTCTTGTGATTTGTTTTATGCTGCGATATTAAAATATGTCAACATAGTTTAATTGCATCTTTTGGAAAGTTCATGCTCTTCTTACTGTCACCCGGAGTGTATCAACCTTGGAAATATATCCAGTTTACATGTGATAGTGCTTTGTTCTGGCTCTGGTTCTCATTGATTTAATGCCTTACCGATTGCCATTTATGGTATGTCCTGTTTCTAAATTGTGAAATAAATGTCAGGAACTAGTTTCATTGTTATCTTGTACTTGAGATAGCTGGTAATGATTTTAGGAATATATTTTGTCTTGGAAAATGAAGTAACATCAATACCATGTGGTTGACAGTCTTTGATCATTTACAGGCCCGAGACTTTGCCAATGAGCTTCGTGCTAGCACAAAGGCATCAAGAAATCCAACAGTCTGGCTTGAAGCATCTGCAGGTTCCAATCAGACTGTGAACAATGCAGACACTTCTAATGTTTCTGATGCATACGCAAAGATGCTTACAATTTTTATACCCCTCCTTGTTGATGAGGTTATATTCCAGATTCTCTGCTTGTATTTTGAAAAATTCTCTTTTAGTCTGATGTTTGAGACATTAATCTGATAACTTTGCCCAAATGTCAGAGTTCATTCTTTGCACATTTCATGTGCTTTGAAGTTCCTGCACTTGTTCCACCTGGAGGTCCTGCCGCTGGGAACAAAAATGGATCTAATGATGATGTAAATGATGACGATTTGGGCATCATGGACATTGATGACAACGACAGCAAAGCTGGTAATTTTTCTCATGTGGGCTTCTGTAGGAACTCATCAAAGTTAAACTTTCCATAGTGTTTGCATCTTGTTTTAGTGACTGAAACTACTTGATAAAGCTCTAACATGATTCACTTTGCAGGTAAAACTTCGGGGGAGCTGGGAACATTAAATGAATGTCTTCAGGACTTGCTTGATGGGATCCAAGTAATTTTTGCCTCATGGGAATGGAATCATATTTGCTGGAGAATTTGTCCTCTTTTTTTTTTTTCTTTCTTTCTTGATTATGATTATCTATTGGTGATGGTGTAAATATATCTGTATTTTGAACAAAAAATGCTTTACCATAGGTTTTTTTTATTTTTTTTTGGGGGGGGGGGTGTGTGGGAGGGGGTAAAACTATTGGGTTGGTTTGCATCCATTGAGAAGTGGGTATATTACACAAATGGATGAGAAATCCTCAGCAATGTGAAAATGAACCTCATCTACACCATCCAAGAGAAAAATTGCCAAACCCTAAAAGAGCCCCTTCCCACAGTGTAACAGTGAAGGATGGAGTACTAAACAAAAATGATGGTTGTAGGAAGTAAACATTGGCAAGATGAATGTGGCATCTGATCTGGCTATGGCACAACCGTAACTTGTGATTCTGGTGGCCTTACACTGCTACGTAGCTCTAAACTTTTTGTTTAACTTTTGTCTTGAAATTCAAACAAAATATCCCTTGTGAATGATTTGAACTTATTGTTGTTGCCTGGAGTTCAGCAATATTAGGTGGTCTCTAATGTTTGATCTTTCAAGGGAGTTTCAGAAGTTTTAACTAGTGAAACATTTTCTGTTTCTATGCATTTTTAGGAAGATTTTTATGCCGTGGTGGACTGGGCATACAAGATTGATCCTTTACGCTGCATATCAATGCATGGAATTACAGAGCGTTATCTTTCTGGTCAAAAAGCTGACGCAGCAGGATTTGTACGCCTTTTGCTTGATCACCTAGAGTCAAGAATTTCGATGCAGTTCGGCCGGGTAAGCTTTGGCCTTTATGATATATTATTACTTTGTTCTCTTCTAGACTGTCTTGATATAATGACTTCCACCATTGTACATTACAATTCTGTGTTTGCAGTTTGTTGATGAAGCTTGCCACCAGATTGAGAGGAATGAGCGCAATGTTAGGCAGATGGGTGTCTTATCTTATATCCCAAGGTAAATTGGATGGTCTGACCATGAGATGCATTTTGCACTAGACAAGAGTAGTAACTTCGATGATCTAGTTATTTGTTGGTGACATGGTTCTTATATTATACTGCTACGAAGTAGTGATGTAATCTGGTACGATCCCTGTTCTATTAAACAAAAAAGACCGGCTTTCCTTGTTACGGATGTGTGCTGTTAAGTAGCATATTGTTGAAAAATTCTTGCATTTATATGGGTGCAACTTGGGCTGCCCAACAGGAACCCTGCTGGCAAAATGCATCTTAAGATGCAGTTTTTTTTTGTTGTTTCCTGACCTCAGGTTGGGCTTGGGCTGAAACTTTGTGCAACTACATCGAACTCGGCCACTTGGGCTTGAAATGTGTTCTGTCTGCTATGACACTTACATGCACGTCGTTTTGCATACGTGCATGAAGTTTGAGTCACTATTTCATGTGTAAGAGGATGTTTATTTGAGTCTTACAGTGTCAACCCTGCATAAACTGAGTCTACCAAACTGACCTAGGTTTGGTCCATGAGTTTATGCTTCACTCAGCTTTAGTTTGAGTGCCTTGACTAATGTTTGGTATGGTTCAAGTTATGGAACAACTATTCTATTCTTTGTGTTGTATTTGGGACATTCCTTAGGACAACTTTGCAGTGGTTGTCCCTACTTCTGGTTGCCGATATGCAAATAATTTTGGACATGTTAATTGGTTTTCACAGTCTCTATGAGCAACAATAATGCTTGGTAATCAAAAATAGATATTTATAAGTTATTGCTGTTGGCATCAATTTTAAACACTAATTAGAATCTTAAAAGGCAGAGATATTATGTGTGTGGGGCAATGATGCTAGTCTGTGAATCCTAAATGTTCTGGGTTCAGAGATGCTTCCCAAATGAAAATTAGTCTGGTTGTTACTATAAAATAGTAAGTGATGATAATATTGTAGTCAGAATGAGAGGTGAGCTTAAAACTCGAAACATAATTTTACATAAAAGAGATTCTAGAAATAGAGAAATAGAAGCCTATGGGTTCTCTGGGAAAATTTCGATGTCCAAGAGTTCAAGGTCTTAACTCTTAGGTTGGTAGGTAGGTTGACATTCGAGTTTGTTTTATATATTAGATGTTACGAATTTATGATAAATTTCCCCTACACAAAAGGTCAAAACACGGCCATAGAGAGTAATGTAATTTTTCTTTTTTAGATTTTCCATATGAATGGGAATTATATTGCTTTCTTTTTAAAATGTTTATTTTCTGTACATGTTTTTTGTGTAGAGGCACACTATTGCTTACTTTTTCAGTTTTAGTGTATAATCTTTTGATATGCAGTGTTAGAGCTTATCTGTAGATCTTTTGCAATGTATTTCAATAGAAAATGAAAGTTCTCAGTACTTACTTGATGAGCTTAACTTTATTTAGCTGTTTGTGAATTTGAATTCAAAAAATTTAGATGAACCTTCATCGGGCCTCTTCAAAAGAACTTCAGTTAGCCAGTATAGGGGATGATTTGAGTGACAAAGCTTCTGCTTGTTAGGTTTTCTTTGCCTCATTGGGCATTAAAGATCATATTGAAGTTTAAGAATTTGCTTTCATTGGAAAATCCTTGGCGTCCTTGACAAATTGGAGGAAATTTCTTGTCTTGTTTGAGCATATAGGCATGACTTTTGATCCTTTCAGACTGGAAAAATTGCATTCCTTATAAGAAAAGCAAAAAATTAGCAAACCTATCATGGTGTCTGAAACCCATCTCTTACTATCTCAACCACTTTCAGGCCCTGGTCACTGTTGATGACAGACTATCTTCCGAGGAATTTGTTGCTTCTGTTACCAACCTCTTCTGGTGTCTATGATTCTTTGGCAGTCTTTGCAGTACCAGCAATCTCTCATTCCCTTTTTCCTTCCTTCCCTTCCTCCTCTCCCTCTCTCCCCTGCAACTGCAGCAACAGTTATTTTTTTTCTGCCACTCCAGCCATTCTGTCCTCTGAAACTCTATTCTGTCACAATTTCTCTCTTCATCTGCAATTCTCTGTGACTATTCGCGGGGGTTCATGGGATTTCATTGGTTTAAGTTTTTTACTGTTATAGGGTTCAACTTTCAGTTTGATTTTTATGGTGTAGAGAAAGTTGCCCTAATTACTGATAATTTTTTTCTTGGTTTAGACTTGGTCATGTTGCGAGGTTAGGTTCTCTCTCATATCTCATCATATGGTTGCAATCTCATATGTTTTACGTTTCTTTCATATAGTTAGTTAATATTTCAAAATCTAGTTTCTTGAAATGGCTGAAATTTTCTTCATATGTTTGTGTCTCAGTTGAGCGAGTTTATTTCAAATGTAGTTTTGCTGTTTCTTTGTAGATTTGCAACCCTTGCAACACGTATGGAGCAGTATATCCAAGGGCAATCCAGGGACTTGGTTGATCAGGCTTACACAAAACTTGTAAGTAATTCCATCATGTTCTTTGATACGTAGTTTGTTCCGTACTCTTCATGTCTTATTCCCTCTGTTGAATCTAAAATGAGAATTGGGTCAGGATTAATGGTGGATTGTAATGTAGACAAATTTTTTTGAGAGGAGTTTAAATCCTGATTCCTGAGTGAGCCAGCGGTGATACTATGTCAAGAGACTCTGGATGAGGGATCTTGTATAGTGTCTAGAACTTTTGTTGTTAAGCTGTCTTGGGTCTCACCTAGAGATATGAGGTCTGTTTTCTCATCTTGGTCTGCAATCATCTGCACCCACATTCATTTTGGAAGATTTCCTTTGCGATTGTGGGGAATTTGAAAGGGAAGGAGGACAATGTTGGAAGATAAAGTCAGATCTTTTGCTGATATGTGGGGTAGTACAGACTACAGAGGCTCTTCTTCTGGTTGGGCTTGTATACCTTTGGGCTTTGATAGCTTTATAGAGTGTTGATTGACATGTTCAGAGAGTTGGTGGTCTGTCCTAATAGATCATAGACAAGTATTTGTGTACAGTGGACTTCTCTATCTAAACATCTTTGTAATAGCGATCAATGTGTTCATTATTTTCATCAAATCCTCTTCTTCCAAGTCACGAACTTTTAGGTTTTGATGTGGTCTTGAATGGTTTAAGGGTGGGTGCAGTCTGTGTTTACACAGCCAATTATTGGTGTGTGTCAAACAAAGGACTTTATCCAAGGATTTCCATTCCTTTTCTTGAATTTGTACGTCTTTTACTGAGTTTCTGATGCAGATCGATTGATGGGTCTGCAAGTGATGACCATAAAAGAGAGAAATAGAGATTGCAGGGATGGAGAGATGGGAGAAAACCCACATCTTTTTTTTTTTTTTTTTTTTTGTGGGGAGGGGGTTAGGAGAGAGAAGTGAGAACAATCTCAACTCAATAACTGAACTAATTATATTCCATTCAATCAAATTGTGGGTGTGGCATGAGACTTACATCCCTTTTTTCTGGGGTGTAGGTGAATGGACTTACTTCTCTTCGAATAGAACTGAAAACTGAATTTAAACTAAACCTAAAGAGGTAAGAAAAGACTAATAACAACCGGATCAGGACTCTCTAATTCTCTGGCTGCTTTTGGAGAGTCACTACTTGACTCAAACAATCAAATAATAAAAAATGAAAAATCTAAACTGAATTGAGACAACTTAAAATCTGGCTGGACTCATAGAGTCCCTAATCCAGCCAACCACTATTTACATTAATGTGAAAATAAACTATAGGTTAGACCCAAAATAAACCCCATGAATAGACTGGTCCATTTTCCTGAAATCTGGAAATTTTGGAAACCGCATGCCATTTAAAGTCTTCAAACTGGGTTCCACAACTTGGATAAACCTTATCTAAGTAAACAACTAAAAAATAAAAATAATACCTCCCCAATATGCAAGGTTTTAAGTATCCCTCTGTATCTGTCGATACTAAGTGATACGTATCGTATCTTTCAGGTTCCGACACGATACAGTGCCGATATGATACCTAAAAGCTAAAACAATCTAGTATTACTATATGTAAGAAACCTCATCCTTTATAGATAATCTATTAATGCACTTGTCTTGTCGTACTTTATTCTCCTTTTTATACATGATATATTTTACATTTTACTTATTTGTAGTGTTTTATATAAGATTAAATGCATTTTCTAATATTTTGATCAGGTTTGTATAAAATGTTTATATGCAATGTGATGCATGGGATCTTGCCTTTGTATTAAAAAGGAAAAGAAAAACAAAACGAAACCAAAGACAAAAAAAAGAAAGGGCGAAGAAGATTTCATCTTGGGATGAATGAACCAAAGTTGGGATCCTTTTCTACTAGCTTCCTTGTTTAGTTGGTTATTTTTGCATAAATTATTTGGATTTAATATAAATGGTGAAAATTATAAACAAAGGGATAAGGAAGGAAAGAGAAAATAGAGTACAACTAGTGGGTGATATTTATCCAATTGTGCCCACGCATCCTTTTCCAACCGGCTGTCTCAAAAATGTTTCCGTGTGCCGTGTGACTCCTCGTCTCTATGCTCCACTACCCTTACGATGCTTTTAGTGTTTAACCAAAACAATTATATATATATATATATATATTCAAGTGAACTTGTTTGTTCTTACTTACAAACTTATAGTACACCAAAGGGGACTTTAGGGTGGACAGTTGTATCCATATACCATGCCACATGGTTTGTATCCCTTTGGGTTTGAGCAGTGGGAATGAAACTGTATCCGTGTTTTAAAATCTTTTATGCATGCTTAGGTCTCCTAGGCGCTGCCTAATCGCTTAGGAAGGCTCTCCAACACCTTGAGTCGCCAAACGCTTTGACAACTTTGCCTTGGTGTACATTTTTTTCTTGATGATATTATTTTGGTGGATGAGAGAAAAGCAAGGATTAATGCCAAGTTGGAGTTATGGAGATCTACCTTGGAATCGAAAGGTTTTAAGATAAGTAGTATGAAGACAGAGAATATGGTTCTTAACTAAAGTTACACTAGGATGATAATGAGGTGGTGAAAATTGATGAGAAGGAGATTCCGCAAGGTGATTGTTTTAGGTATTCAGGTTCAATCATAAATAAAGAAGGTGAAATAGAAGATAGTGTTTCACAGGGAATTGGAATAGGATGAATGAAGTGGAGGGGTGCGTTTTGGAGTGTTGTGTGAATGATCGGCTATGGTGTATGGTGTGGAATGTTGGCAGTTAAGAAGTGTCATATAGCTAAACTCAGTGTAGCGAAGATGAGGATGTTGAGATGGATGAGAGGAAAAGTAGGTAGGATAAAGTAAGGAATGATCATATTAGAGTGGATTTGGGAGTAGCTCCGATGCAGGATGAGCTACGAGAAAGTCGTTTGAGGTGGCATGGCCATGTTCACGAATGCTTTTGGTTGCTCCAGTATGGAGGAGTGATTTGATTCAGATGAAAGGATCTAAAAGAGCTAGGGGTGGACCTAAATTGACCTTAGATGTGATGAGGGAAGACATGCATAGCTTAGGACTTGTATCAAGTATGTCCTTGAACAGGGCTGATTGGAGGCCAAAGATCCATGTAATTGACCCCATTTACTTGGAAAAAGGATGAGTTGTTATTTTTGTTGTTGTAGAACATTATGCCAAAAGGACAACCATAAAATGGACCAACTCGACCCCCTAGTTGTTTGAAATCATTGGAACTTTCCCAATGCTTTGTAGCCTGGGTAAAACTACCACTCAAGTCTCTTGTCAAATGGGCAATGCGAGAAAACCAAAATATGGTATTTTTGTTGGTGTAAGTAACCTGCTAGAAGTCCTTCCAAATAGGCCACTTTCCAGTCTGTTTTGTTTCAAGAATCTCTAATAGAACCTCAAATGCATCCACTGGTATAATCTTGTCTCAGTTCTATAATTTTGGATTTATCCTTCATTTCACCGTCTTGGCTTTTCGTGTTTAATTAGAATCTTGTGTTTTTTTTCCCATCGTCAGAATTGAGGATAGCTGCTCTTCGTCATGGTAATGGCTCAACAGTGATTATATGGGGATCCCATCCTGTTAAATCTCTAATTACTATTATTTCTACTATCGCCGTGGAGTAATACAAACTTACCAGAACAAATTTTCCAGGAAGAGGGTTCTTACATTCAAAGAGGATTAGCAAATGCCTGATCTAATTGGAGAATTAGCTTATCTGCTCACAGTATCATCATTTTTAAAACTGGGCCAGGCATTGAACCAAAAGGGAGCCTGGTACCAGTTTTATCTGGTTTTGACCAGCCAAACCATGGTTTAAAAATGAAAAAAAAAAAAAAAAAAATAGTCTTTTTATTCAGCAGAAGCACTCAGTGGCACAGCGGTTGGTATGTTCATGCTTTAGTGGGTGGTTTTCTGTTCGAGTCTCTTGACTGCATTCAAGTATTTCAATTTTACAAAAGCAAAACTCAAACCGTCTGAAAACTGATCAGTTATATTCCAATTTTGTTGTAAGGTGTTTCTATGACCAGACAAACCTAGGAAAGAGGGTGCTTCCGGTTGGACAATTGGTCTGGTCCTGTTAAAAAACTATGGGTGCTACAGATAATGCCACTGCAATGTTATTTGTAACCTAATCGTAGAATCGGTTGATTCTCAAGGCCTCTGATATCTGAGTGTGCCCTCACAATTACAGAATAATGGTCTATGCTGAATATTTTTCTTTCTTGGCTCTGTTTTGAGTAATGGGATCAGGGACTATATTTTTCTTACCTGCTCCCAATCTGGATTGGAATCAGATTGTCCAATCCACTATGACTTAATCATATTACGCATGGATTGGATGGTCCATTGTATTTAGATCTTGGATTGGTTCTAGCTGATCCCAATCTGAATCAATGTTTCGGATTGAGAGTTGGCCGATCCTTGAAACGGTCTATTTTGATGTTGATATCGATTTTATTTATTTTGAAATCCAAGCTCACATTACGTGGTACTGTTTGTACAGGTTAGCATAATGTTTGTGATACTGGAGAAAATTGCACAAACTGATCCAAAGTATGCTGACATTGTGCTTTTAGAGAACTATGCAGCATTCCAGAACAGGTATTCAAAAAAATTTTGCTTCTATTTTTAATTAATTAGTTATTGAGGTTATCTTCAGATTCATTTGGAGAGTTTTTAGTTTTTCTTTTTTTTTTCCAAAACTAACATCATTGAGGATGCTGATTAGAAGCGGTTGTTTGCAGCCTTTATGACCTAGCCAATGTTGTGCCCACGCTCGCAAAGTTTTATCACCAGGCAAGTGAATCTTACGAACAGGCTTGTACACGTCACATCAACATGATAATATACCACGTAAGTACTCGGTTACCGTTATTTCTTTTCTTGTCTATTTGGAGTCATGACTCCTATTCATAGTTGTCAAGGTGTTGCCTTGGCGTTGAAGATGCCTTGGTCGCCTGGTTGGTGTCACCTTGTGTCCAGGCCCCCTCCAATGTAGCTAGATGCCGTGACAACTATGTTTCTATTTTTAGATGCTTTTTTCCATGGAATATGTTGAAATCCCATTATCTATGCTTTTATGTTGCAAATTTGATTGTGGTGTTATGAAGATGGATTTTCACATTGTTTTATATGCAGCAATTTGAAAGACTTTTCCAGTTTGCCCGAAAAATTGAAGATTTGATGTACACAATCACACCAGAGGAGGTTAGTAAATCATGAAACACTTTCTTTTTAAATAGTATATTATTATTATTATTATTTTTTTTTTTATTTGGCTAAGAAACTGTATGTAAATACCCTAGCAGCTTTTGTATTCTCAACTACTATTTTTTTGTTTCCATCATGTAGCTCCTTAAGATGGAGCTAATTGCGTGGGTTCTTGTGATAGCGAAGTGTTCAATGGAATACTGACTTGTGTCTTATGGGACACACGCCTCCTTTATTTATAATGTGGAGCGGAACATTCCAGAATTTAGTACAAGACAGAAATACCCCTATAAGACAATTCTACCCTTGTACCCAATTTACAACACTCCCCTTCAAGTTGGTGCGTAGAGATTGCACATGCCCAACTTTGCACCAACTTGCAGATAACAAGATGAAGGACCTTACTATTTAAATCTATAAAAACTTCAGCCAGTTGTTCATTACTAGGAGCAAACGACACTCAGATAAGTCCTGAATCCAGCTTTTCCTTGATGAAATGACGATTAATGTCCACATGTTTCGTCCTATCATGCTGGACAGGGTTGTGGGCCATACTGATGGTAGATTTACTTTTGCAGAAGAGCTTCATAGGAAGAGTGACAAGAATTGCCAAATCGGTAAGAAGGCCCTTGAGTTATAGAAGCTCACACACACCATGAGCCATGGCCTGGAACTTAGCTTCGGCACTTGACCGAACAACAAAAACTTGCTTTTTACTCTACCAAGTAATAAGTTTACCTCCCACTAAGGTAGCATAGCCAGAGGTAGACCTTGGGTCATCATGAGATCCTGCCCAGTCCGCATTAGTAAAGGCTTCGACTCAAAGATGACCATGAGAAAGGAGAATACCACAACCATGAGTAGACTTTAGATAACGAAGAATACGCAGTACAACTTCCATGAGTGTAGAGTGAGGATCATATTTAGTTAAAATGAGAACGATAAGAAAACTTTGTCTGGGACGACGCATTAAAAACAGCAAAAAAAAAAAAAAAAAAAAAAAAAAAAAAAAAAAAAAAAAAAAAAAAAAAAAGGGATGGTAAAAAAAGGTCTATTTTTTTTAGAATTGAAAAAGAATGGAAACGGACGGTATGTGTTTTAAACATTTAGATTTTTCAAGTACGAGATAAAAAAAAAAGGATAGTACAACAACAACAGCAACAACAACAACAAAACTCAACCTTATCCCAACTTATAGGGTCGACTACACGGATCGGAGTTGGGACAAAGAAAGAAGAGGAAAGAAAGGGGACAGGAGAGGAAAAAAAAAAGAGAAAAAAGGAGAGAAAAGAAACAAAGCACCACAACACCTCTGGGACATCCCACTTACGAGTGATCGGTAGCACAGATCTTTGCCCTCTAAGTAGTTCTGTTATATGCCATACTAGGATCAAGACCTAGCTTCGGCATGTCTCTTCTTACCAACTCATCAATGGTCATTTGTGGCCTGCCCTAGCCCTTTTAGCTCCATCCATATGGATCTAGTCACTCCTCCGTACTGGAGCATCCAAAGGCCTCATTTGGACATGTCTAAACCATCTTAATCGACATTCTTTGAGCTTATCCTGAATCGAGGAAACTCTCAAACCAGCTCTAACCCAGTCATTCCTCACTCTATCTCTCAGAGTTTTGCTGCACATCCATCTCAGCATCCTTATATCTGCCACACTCAATTTATATTACACTTCTTAACTGCCTAGCATTCCACATCATACATCATAGCCGGTCTTGCGATTGTTTTGTAGAATTTTCCTTTAAGCTTTAAAGGAATATGTTAATCACACAACACTCCAGATGCCCCTTTCCACTTCATCAATCCTATTTTAATTCTGTGGGAAACATCATTGTCTATCTCACCTTCCTTGTTTAGGGTTGAACCTAGATATCTGAAATAGTCACTTTGCGGGATATCCCTCCCCTTAAATTTCACCTCTTCATTATCAGTCCTCAATCGACTAAAGTTGTACATTATATACTTCGTCTTCGTTCTACTTATCTTAAGACCTCTCGATTTTAATGTAGATCTCCATAACTCCAACTTATCATTAATTTCTGCCACTGTCTCACCCACCAATACAATGTCATTGGCAAAGAGCATACACCATGGGATCTTTACTTGAACGTTCCTGGTTAAATCATCCATAGTAAGTGTAAACAGATAAGGGTTCAATGTGGACCCTTGATGTAACCCGACTGTAATCCTCCCGCTGATCTCACACTGGTCACCAGATCCCTATACATATCTTTAATCATATCCACATATTTGCTTGACACCCCTTTCTTCTATAATACATACCAAATTAATTCTCTAGGGACTCTTTTGTAGGCCTTTTCTAGGTTGATGAAGACCATATGGAAATCCCTCTTGTATGTTCTAGATTTTTCCGTAAGCCTAGAAGGTAAATCACTTCCGTCATGGATCTCCAATGCATAAAACCAAATTGGTTCCCCGAGATATTTCTCTCTTCTTGTGCAAACTTCTATTACATTCTCCCATAATTTCGTAATATGACTCATGACTTATAGGCCTCTATAGTTATTGCAACTCTGGATATCGCCTTTATTGGGGAATTATCAGAGAACATACTATTCTAAATTTTGGGTGAGGGCATGATGTGGATGATCATATTGTTTACCTCATCCTTATCAATCAAAATTTAAGGAAATGGCCAGCTGAATATAGTTTAAATTCAATAATATTCACTTTAAAGACACCTAAAACAAAATTTTCTATGGTCAATTGAAGTTCAACTGGATCACAAATTAATTGTTAAAATGAAAAATCCCAAGTAAACAAAATATTCAAAACATGTTCCTAATTCAATTCAAACTTCAAACACATCAAAAAGGGCTATGAGAACATATGTTCCAAAATTTAACCAGCAGTAAAAGAACTCCAAATGTTATAAAATAAAAATCCAAAAATCAAGATTCAAGATGTACGATCCCATAGGATCAATCCCATCAACTCCAATGTTTAGTGGATTGGGTTCATCTTCAAAATATGTTTCTTCAAGCCTCTCCATCTCTGGCTCAGTTTCTTCTTCCCGTAAGTCACTAAGTAATTCCAAATCAATGGGCTTAGTATCATCAAGTTGGCGCCTTTCATACTTCTCCTTCATCAAAGAGTTCATCCTAATGTATACTAAATCTTCTAACATATCTGGGGCCAATCTATTTCTCTTCTTTGATTCTTCTGCATCCTAGGCACTTCTTTGATTCTTCTGCATCCTAGGCACTGCAATTCCGCTCACAAGGAGAAGAACTACAAGGTTGGCTTAAAATTCTCATAGCAACCTTTTGAACCAAAGGAAATACACCACCCATAAATGTCCACCAAATCCCTACAAATGATTGCAAGTTAATGAATATATGAATGCTATATTTAATAATGGAATAACATAAAATGAAATAAACTAAAACACTTACTTGGATGGCTTCTTCTCATCATTGACATTCCTAAGATAGAGAACACCCTTGTGTTCTTCCAGTTATATTCAACCATTTCATCGATGAATTGATCATGTTCTTCTCGAGGAAGCATTTTCACCTTAACATAATCTTGTGCTGCTGTAAATTTTTTGAGTCTATATTCAGTTTGTCATCAAACATTAAAGCAAGATTTAAAATGACAGCAAACAAATGAACCTGATGAATAATGTTACTCGCCAACCTACCATTAAACAAATCCATAATGATTAAATATTTGGTTCTATCCCTCTCAAAAATTAAATTAATGTTTCCTTTGCTCTTTCTGTTGCTTCAAATAAGTAACCTGCTGTGGAACCCTCTGAATCAGCAAGGTGAAGAATCTGAATGAGTGGCTCCATGAATGCAACAACCTCCTTTGCTCCCTCCCAAAATGCATCAGTTTGAATGATTTGAACAATTCTTACTGCCATTGCAGCCCTATTAAAGTGAAAGCTTCCCACTCAGATGATGCAACTAAAAGCCTCAACTCATCTCAACTACAATGAGGGATTGAAGCATAGTGAAACTAGTACCAAACCTTGTCTTGCAAGGTTGCTTAAGCTCTTTATCATTGATGAATTTTCTCATTAAGGCCAAAATAGCAGTGTGTGTATGTGCATATTTTCCACAAGTTTCCCCATCTCAATAAATTCTGTCACCCATATAACATGTTTGTGGATATCCCTCAGAAGCAAATTAATTTCATGTGCAGCACAACCATTTTCCTGTCAAGATATCACTACATGAGTTGTAGTTAAGAGGCATTATCTGAAACAAACTATACAACATATTGTGGTCCAAGGTCTTCAATGACAGCAGAAATTTCATCACAAAGAAATGTTGCAGTTATTCTATTTGAACCACAATCAATACATTTTAAAATACACCACCACCAGGAGAAAAAGCTATCACATTGACCCAAGACCTTTTCTTTAAATCATTCCTAGAATCAGACATAATTGTGTAACCACTTTTACCCCAACTAGACTTTATGTTGCTAACATCCTCCACTATCTCTACCTTTGCTTTGACAATCAAATGGGTATGAAGCACAACAATACCTGGCCCATACTCACATAGTCTTTATCATTTCAATAAAAGACTCAGTTTGAATAACACTGAAAGAAATGTTATGCTTGACAAAGTATTCAGCTATCCGTTTTTCCAACGGCTTATTGTCTTTTCTTGGAAGCCATTTCTGGCGTTGTGGCTTGATGAGCGCCTAATGTACTTGTGGAACCAATTCCACTTTCCATAGTATCACTCTTTCTTTTCTTAGATGCATTAATTTCTGCAAGAGATTCAGCTTGGATGTGTTCAGGTACTTTCAAACAAGTTTGAACATCTTGGCCAGTTACACAAGCCAAATGTGCCTTCACTCTTTTAACACTCTCAGAGAAACCAATGTTACAATACTTACATTTGAAACTATTATTACCAAGTTTCTTTACATATTCCCAGAACTTATCCTTCTTCCTCACCATTCTTTTTGGGGCTTTCAGCTATCTACATGGAAAAAAATTATACACACTGTTATATTGATTCATTCAATTCGAGAATCCAAAAAACATTAATTTAATGATCATGGAATGAGATTAGAGAAATAATAATTAGGGAAATGGGATAGGGGATTGGGGATTGGGGATTGGGGATTGGGGATTGGAGAAGTACACAAGGTTTCATACGATAATCAGAGACTTTATATAATAATCAGAGAATGGGATTTGAGAAATACACAAGAAGATTTCATATAATACCTCTTATAATATACAATGATCAAACCAATAAGTAAAATTGTAATTTAGGAACAGAGGTTTCATTGTAATACTGCTTATAATATATAATGATCACACAATGCAATGTGCATGAAGGTATTACACCTTTTCTTAAACAGCCAATCACAATCTGGAAAAGAGAATTTAAGGTATTTTGGCCCATACATTTGGGAAGTATTTTACTGAAACATTCTGCATTAAATAAATTACATCGATCAAAATAACCCCAGATAGCTCTATCACAGTCCACAACATATACATTGGTTGCTTAGAGGCCTCGTATATTTCTTGGGTAGTTGGGCTCAGGGAGAGTCCATTTTTCACCTTTTTTTATTTGAAGAAATATTGATGTAATATCATATAAGAGTTCAATGGGAATATTTAGTTACCTACAAAAGTGGGCAGCATGCAAGCCAAATCGATTTCTTTTTGACAAGAAGATCTGATAGAAATTGGTTAAGATTGTTAGTTTATATCTAGAGAGAGCTAACTGCTCAACATCGACTGGTGGTCCTAGCTATGTACCTCGGTACGAGGAAATGCAAGAAGGCACAGTAGATCTATCCTATGATAAAATGGGGGCGACTACAAGGAGCTCTCCTAATAACGATAAAGTGGTGCCACAGGGAAAGTGAGATTTTGAAGGAGATGTTAATGAGATGTGGATTGAGATGACATCCTGTATTAAGAAAGTGAATAAAGAAGTTCTAGGGATATCAAAGGGTGTGTGCTGAACTCCTAGAGAGACTTGGTGGTGGGATGATGAGGTTCAGGCTGCCATTGAATCTAAGAAAGACTTTTTTAAGACTTGGCCAATGACTAACGAGGCAGAGGATAAAGTAAGATATTACTCGGCCAGGAATGAAATTAGGAAGAATGTGGGGAAAGCAAGGGCGAAGAAATATGATAACCTCTATAAAAAACTTAATACAAGAGAAGGAGAAAGCGTATATAGAATAGCTAAAATTAGAGAAAGGATGAGCAAAGATGTGGACCATGTTATATGCATTAAGCGATGATGGTAGAGTACTTGTACGGAATGATAACATTATGAAGAGATAGGGTGATTATATTTGCAACCTACTAAATGGAGAAACATCAAGCTAGCACACCTCATGGATAACTACAAGAAGTTGGTAATACCGAAGTTAAAAAGGCCCTATGAAAGATGAAAGTAGGTAAAATACCAGGACCGGATGAGATCCTAATTGAAGTGTGAAAGAGCCTAGGAGTATTGGGAGTATCATGGCTAACCAAGATGCTTAACAAGATTTTGAGTACAAAGAGAATGCAGGATGATTGGAGGAGAGCATTGTGATTCCGATTTATAAGAACAGAGGTGATATCCAGAACTACAATAACTATAGTGGCATAAAACTAATGAGTCACACCATAACATTATGGGAAAATGGTTGTTGAAGCCCACCTTAGAGAGGAAACTGAAGTAATAGAGAACCAATTTGGTTTTATGCCAGGGAGATCCACAATAGAAGCTATTACCTTCTAAGGAGGCTCATAGAAGTATTTAGAGCTCACAAAAAGGAACTCCATATGGTCTTTTATTGACCTAGAGAAAGCCTATAAAAGAGTACCTAGAGATCTCATTTGGCATGTCCTAGGGAAGATAAGGGTCTCATTTAAATATGTGTGACGAGTGTCAAAATGACAGAGTACCAAAGTAGCTTCCCAATTATAATTGGGTTCCACCAAGGATTATTTGTTTACGCTCATCACGGATGATCTAACCAGGCACATCCAAGACCAGGTCCCATGGTGTATGTTATTTGCTGATATTGTTTTGAGACAGTGGAAGGGATTAATATTAAACTGGAGCTATGGAGATTAATCTTAGAATCAAGAGGTTTTATGATAAGCAGAACAAAGACAAAGTATATAATATGTCCCTTTAATAAAACTATGAGAGGTGATGAAGTTGGTGAAACTTGAGGAGCGAGAGCTACCACAAAGTGACTTTTAAATACCTGGGGTCAATTATTAGCAAAGAGGGTGATATAGGGGATTTTCTATAGAATTAAAGTGGGATGGATGAAGTGGAGAAGTATGTCGGGAGTGTTGTGTGACAAACACATGCTTGTTAAACTTAAGAGAAAATTCTATAGGACAGTAATGCGACTAACTATGACATATGGGGCGGAATGTTGTGCAATTAAGAAAAGTAATTTGAATAAATTGGGTATAACAGAGATGAGGATGTTGAGAGGGATGTGTGGTAAGACCAAGAGAGATAGAGTAAGGAATGATTGTCTTAGAAATGAGTTAGTGGTCGCACCAATCCAGGACAAGCTCCATGAGAGTCGGTTGAGGTGGTATGACCATATTCAATAGAGACCCATCGATGCCCCAATAAAGAAGAGCGACCATATTCAATTATATGGAGCCAGAAGGAGAGGCATGCCTAAAATGACTATTGACGAAATGGTAAGAAAAGATATGCAAATGGTAGGGATTGATTTTAGTATGACCACAGATAGAGGTAAATGGAGGACAAGGACCAGTGTAGCCTGTAGGGGATGTTCCAGTGATGCTGCTTTGGCTACTGCTTGGACTTCTTCTTTTATCTCCTTTTACTTCTTTTTGGTATTTCTTTTTATTCTTATGCCTACTACTGTCTTAGACCATATCTGATCCATGAAACCGACCAGTTGGGATAAGGTTATAATTGTTGTTGTCGCTATAGTTCAACGGGAACATTTGCGTAGTTAATAGACAAGCTAAGTGAAAACAATAAGGTTTAGAACTTAATAAGGAAGATAACTACTGTCTAAAGAAAAATATGACCAAGATGCTATTCATTCTTTAAATCTCCAAGATGCTATTCATTCTTTAAGACAGAGCCTTCGGATAGTATTAATACCCAGTTCCCACTTCTCGCTAGCACACGCACTCTGTGTGTGTGTGTGTGTGTGTGAGAGAGAGAGAGAGAGAGAGAGAGAGAGAGAGAGAGAGTTTACTGGCGGAAGAACTCAAAAGTGAAGGATGGCTGGTGGCTTCAAAGACACTTGGTTGATTCGTTGTTAGGCTTGTTGGAAAGCTGGTTTCATGCTATACCTAATACAAAAAGTCTCATGTAAAAATAAAATCATTTGACCAGCCAAACTTATTATAGAACAAGAGCATTTCTCTCAATGTTGCTGACTTAATGTGACTTAATATTGATTTGATGATACAAGGTATATGTTGAATACTAAATAATGTTGAAAAGAAGGAAAATAAAAAATAACACTTGGTCGCTTTAGATGCCTTGTTCGCCATATGGCGGCGACTTGTCGCCGAAATGCTTGGGCAGCCTTCCAACACTTTGGTTTGGTTTGCTTTGACGATGTCACAACTATGTTTTTCCCATCAAGTTGCTGGGCATACCCGGTGCACAAGGCTCTCGCATATGTGAGGTCCAAGGGGGAGAGAACTACGCATCAAGTTGCTGAAGATCCCAATTCAGGTTGACTGCACAGGACAAGACTGGGTAAACCCCTTGGCAACCAACTTGGCTTATATCAATCCACCGTACTATCAGCCTTCTGCTTAACAGTGAAGATCTACTTGCATCCAACTGTTTTCTTCTGTGGAGGAAGACGGACCAGCTCCCGTGTTTCGTTCTTTTTCACTAAGAGAAGCTATAGTGAGGAAGAATGGCTGGAACACACGGATAGACCCACCGCTGGTAGCAGGGACACTAAAAAGCAGGTAAAAAACCTTGATACCCAAAAATCGATAATGGGGAAAAATCTTGAAAAATCGATATTGGGTATAGCTCTAGAACATAGTTCTGAGATGAAATTGTGGCTAACACATACCACACCAAGAAGAAGTAGCACAAAACGGAGTCATCTTCAAGACGATCGATGCATCAAACAGGGAAGAAAAACCTTGATAAGAAAAGTCGACCAGGGTGTGAAAACCCTGAAAATCAATTAGAAGTGGAAAGTGGGTCCCTGAAATCATTGGGGAATAGAGATCTGAGAGCCCAAGAAGAAAGGGGGAGGGAATAGGGGCCTCTCTTGGTGGTTTGAGAGAGTCCTTAGGGTTTGGATCTAAAGCTTTGATACCCATGTTGAATGGAATAATGACTTGTATCATATGGGATACTGGGACACATGCTCTTTCATTTATAATGTGGAGTGGAAAATTGAGTACAAGACAGAAATACTCCTATAAGACAATTCTACCCCTACACCCAATTTTCAACACATAAATTTTTCCTTATCCATGTAAACTCAACTCGGTAAGACATGTCCCCGCCACATTCAGTTGTCTACTTGTTCCATCATTCCACTCTGTTTAAGGCTGTGTATCTTCTGTTTGCTTATAAGAGGCTTACAACCCTACTCTTTAACTTCAATTAAGTCATTTCTTTCCTCCTTTCAACATCTACAATTTGTACAATATATATCATTCTCACTGGTGCATCAATTGGTCTTTGTTGCTCATGGCTAAACCATCTCAATTGACTTAACCCAATCTTGTCACTTAATTTGTGCTACACTTAAGCTCCTTCAAATGCATTTACTTGGGATTCTAGCCTTCCCAGTATCGGCACTGGATTTCAGTTGTCTACAAATTCGCCCATAATCTATAATGGTGTAATTATCACACGACTGTCCAGAAACTCCTCGAGCTACTTCATCCATCCAGTTCTTATTCCACGGTCAACATTTCCTTCAATCATTCCCTCGATTTATAATTCAACTTAAATAGTTAAATCAGTGCTTGGGGGTATCTAATGGTCTTTGATCTTCTTCTCTCCATTTCTACTTGTGTTCTTACATGAATTGCACTCCACATATTTGTTTTACACTAGCTGATACTTATATTAAAACCTTTTGATTCTAAATCATTGACATAAATATCATATTTATTCCCCCTCCCACACCCCCCCCCCAAAAAAAAGAAAAATAAATAAATAAATAAAAAAGAAAAAAGAAAAAAATTATTCACCACACAGGCAGTCGGTTCTCTGTTGAATCTGATTGGAAACCCCTTGAGATGTGCCTTCAGTGTTAACATAACTTTAGCACGTCATAGAGCTTGAAAACACACCCCCAGATGGCCAAGCAGTTGGTGGCGTCATCTGGGTTATTTTAGCTGGGACAACCAGCTGGTATTATGCAATTATTAGAATTTACAGTATCTCTCAACTAACAATTAATCATAATCTATGGATAACTGAACAATTGAATGCTAGGAATGTGAGAAAACTCTTACTACGAAACACATTGCCAAGTGTTTTAGTCAGTAATAAACATTTTTTTTTCAAGATCTTGTGATTTGATTTTATTATTTACTATTATATCATAGAAACGTTGTATATCTATGCACAGTTTTAGGTTCTGCATTGGATTTGTGGATGCAAATGTGGCAAAAACAGGTACCTGCTTTCATGTGAAAGTTAGTGGTTGCATATAGACCCTTAGGATGTACTTGAAAAAAAAAAAAGGGCATACCCAGTGCACGAGGCTCCTGCTACTGCAGGGTTTGGGGTGGGGCATATGTACACAGCCTTACCTCCGCTTTTGTGGAGAGGCTGTTTCCTTGTTCAAACCCATGACTGTAGGTTGCAATAGAGCACCCTTACCATTGCGCCAAGGCCCGCCCTCACCCTTAGGATCTACTTATTCTTTGATTAAGAAAAAAAAAAATCAAATTGTGTCACTGTTGTGGATGTTTTACCCAGATCACTTTCTGACATGCCTATGAAATTACAGCTTTTACTGGTGATAAGCATTTTTTATCCTTATGTATAGGCTTTCTACAGTTTGTTCATTTGCTTCTGTAGAAAAAATGTTTCGGGTGCTAGATCTTGTGGCTGACTGCATACTCTTTAATAAATTTCAGATCCCTTTCCAGCTTGGCCTGTCAAAAATGGATCTCCGAAAGATGTCAAAATCTAGTTTATCTGGTGTAAGTTGAGTATTTTGAAATCTCCAGTCCCTTGTCGGTAGCATGCCTTAATCTATTTTGGGTTCTGCTGGTATAGGTTGACAAGTCCATCAGTGCAATGTATAGAAGGCTACAAAAGAACTTGACTTCTGAGGAATTGCTGCCATCTTTATGGGATAAATGCAAGGTAAACTAATTATTTCTCTTCTGCATTATGTAGGACATCCTAGGCTTTCAAGATCTATGGCTGAACTACAATATAGAAAGACAGTGGGAAAAGGGTAGGATGGATTATGGTTTAAAAGAAGAGAGAAGAAATAGGGGAAGTGTTAAGGTAAAGCTTCTGTTTTGGGATTATGAACAGTACTTTGAGGTGTAACTAAATTTTGGACGAATATGATATCGTAATATCAGAGCTCGAAACTCATTTGGAAGTTAGTTTCCAAACATAATAGCATTTGGGGTTTTTGGGTTTACTCCTCCCTTCTTCGTAAAGAATCTTTGGAAATAGCCTTTCTTGCAAAGTAGGGGGTAAGGCTGCGTACATTTGCCCCACCCAGACTCTACAGTAGCGGGAGCCTCGTGCACTGGGTTGCACCTTTTTTCTTTATAAAGACTCTCTCTAGACTGCCCCCTCTCACCTCAGAATCTTCCTAGGTTTGGCATACTGTTCTCAGCCTTCGCCCCATTGCCCTCTCTATTATCTGTTCCTTTATCTCTGATGGAAGTTAAGGATAAAAAATAACAGAGGGTGCATCACTTTCTCTGAGGTTATTCTCCTTTCTGTGGTGGGCTCCAGATCTGTCTACTCCTCCAGCCTGGGCAGAGACTCCCCTGTAGCCTCCACTATTTTAAATGACACCTGGTCCCCCCCTCCTTGATGTCTGGTCTTCCCTTTCCCCCATCCCCCCTGGCCATAGAGGAAGGGGTGGCAGAGTTATAGTCCCCTTTGCCTTTTGACATCTTTAGCTCCTCAGCTTTGAATTGCATTAATTCTGACAATCCTCTTGTACCTTGGCATAAGATTGTTTGGTTCTTTGGTCACATCCCCCAATATAGCTTTACTGCTTGGAAAGTCCTCTCCAACTGCCTCCCTGCCCAATCCTTCCTTCTTTACAGACACTTTCAGGTCTCTTCTTCCTGCTGTTTCTGTTGGAATGGATTAGAATACCTAGTTTACCTCCTCTTTAGTTGCCCCTTTGCCGCCTCCGTTTGGAAAAGAGTTCTCAGATGTTGGCCTAGCATGAGACATATCCATGGCCTCCATAGAGAGTGGATATGGGTTGACATGACTTTTGTTGGATCTACTATCTGCGACACGACTAGAAAACTTGCTTCTTGTGCCACCATCAATTATATCTGGATGGAACGAAATCTTCAAAGAGGACATCCAACTCCCGCTCTCTTGAAAAGATTTGGAATACCATCTTCTTCGATGTTAGTTTCAAACTCAAAATGCCCCCCCACTAAAGGGGTTTATTGGCCTCTTGTTGGCTCGTCTTTTTGTTTGTTTTTTCCCCCCTTCTTTTCCACTAGGGGGCTGTTTATTCCTTTTCTCGTTTCTTCTTGGTATTGAATTTATTATTCATCCAAAAAAAAAAAAAAAAAATCAGAACTCAAAGAAGAAAGAGATCTGACCTGAAGTTCAACAGATATTAATGTAATTGGACCTAAGAAAGTGGGGAAGAAACAGAGTATTAAGAAAAAGATGGAGGACGGGAGTAAGAGAATGAGAATGAGAAAGGAAAAAGAAACAGAATTTAAAAGGAAGAACCAGAGAACAAGAAACAAGAGAGGATTGTTAAGACAATATTCAGAATTCGCTAAACCGAATTCTCTTTATTCAAATTCAATTCTTGGGTTCAAGCAAAGTATTGCAGGATAGTTTAACCTTTTAGAAGTTTCTAATTTTGGATCTTATAAATTTAGAAAGGAAAGAGTCCTAATCTAAGTTATATTCTTCTGAATTTGAGTAAAAAGAGAGAGAGAGTTCCTCCTTCAGGGGAGCCATTAGGGATGGAGTTTGTTTCTCCTTTGATATATGTAATGTAAAAACAAAACTCGATAAAAGTGCTTGCCATCTAGCAAAGATTTGTTTTGATGCAATGTTTTGAGCATCATTTTTGAAACATGTTTTGCAACAGTGGGAGGGAGGGAAATCTGGTAATGTTCTGGCTGCTTCATAAAAGCGTGACAATCTCAAATTAGACCACATTAAAAGATTCTACTAATGTTCCTGGAAATCTCCTCAACATTTTAAGTTTTAAGGATTTTCTCTAGTGAATGCAACTTCTAGGGATGACCTTACTTGAACAGGATTTGTCGGTAGGCTTGTACCTCTGTGTACCCTTGAAGTCTAAATGCAACTCCTAGAGTCGTTTATATTATGAATCTTGTAGAAGATGATATGCAAGTAGAAACTACCTATTAGTGTAGTTATATGTGTATTGCAACATGTTGGTCACATGTTCAAAACTTGGAAACAACCTCTTCTGTGAAGCAAGGGGGCTGCGTACACTTGCCCCTCCCAGACCCTCAGTAGCGGGAGCCTCGTGTGTAAGACCCAAGAATATGGAAAGTACCGGACCCGCTTGGGAGATCGGTGAGGTGTCCCCACCAAGAATACGGCAAGTACCAAGGGGTTTGGGAGATCGGTGAGGGTATGCAAACTTTAGTTCCACATCGTCTAGAGAGATTCCTATGCTAGTTAATAACCTTTAGCCTCCTTAACCTGGCACAACGCATTTTAAAGCTTTGAGGCCCATGGGCCAAAGAGGACATTATTGTGCAAGGTTAATTGGACCGGGGCGTTACAAATGGTATTAGAGTAGACCCCGACATCGTGTGGGGCCACAGTGGGGACGTTGTGCCGAAAGGGAGGAAGTTTGTAAAACCCAAGAATACGGCAAGATGGACCGGACCTGCCTGGGAGATCGGTGAGGTGTCCCCACCAAGAATACTGCAAGTACCAAGGGGTTTGGGAGATCGGTGAGGGTGTACAAACTTTAGTCTCACATTTCCTAAGGAGAGATTATTGGGCTAGTTAATAACCTCTAGCCTCCTTAACATGGCACAATGCGTTTTAAAGCCTTGAGGCCCATGAGCCAAAGAGGACAATATTGTGTAAGGTTAATGGGGCCGAGGCATTACATCATGCACTGGGTTGATGTTTTTTTATACTATTGTGTATGCCAACCTTATTTCTTCTACTTGCTTTTGTGAAACATTTCTCCTCGGGATTGGAGTTTTGTTTTCATAATATGAATGAACCTCAGTTGAAAATGTGGGGTTCGTTTTGTTATTTAATTATTTATTTCTTGGGAAGTTGGTTGGTGGGTTAGAGCAGGTAATGTTGTAATGGTGAGAATAAGTTTTCAGCCTGTTGTAGTATCAATTCCCTCTCTCCAGTTCATGATATTTATAGCCATCAATCTGAGAATTTCACATGAGATTTGCTGGTGAGCTGTCTACCCAAAATGAGAAGGGAAATTAACCTACTTGGCTATTTCTAAATCTGAAATAAAGAAAGAAATGGGAAAGCATCAATATCTAAAGATTGTTTTATTTTCTTTGGCAGAAGGAGTTTCTGGACAAGTATGATAGCTTTGCACAACTGGTTGCTAGGATTTACCCCAATGAGACGATCCCATCTGTAGCAGAGATGAAAGAGCTTCTTGCTTCTTTGTAGAGGGATAAAGTTGGTCTCTTTCAGATGTGTACAGTCTTACAGGATGCTGTCTGGGTAAAAGGGTATGTAGTTTATCCTCTTTTTTTTTGTGTGTGTGTGTGAGCGCGTGTGTGTTTGTGTGTAATTCAATTTATTCTTAGGTGAATAGAGTTGTATCAGATGTTTCTCTTGCCCCTCCGATGGGAAGAATAAGTACTGTTGTCTATATCATCTTTGGTTTGGGAAATTAGTTTCTCAGTTGGTTCCAGAAGTTGATTTATTGACTCTCTTCATTTTGTTCTACCTTCAATTCCCATTTGGACAAAGGTTGAATTGTCAGCAAGTCTTTCCATATTAACTTCAAAAACAAATACTTCCTTGTTTAATGTTTTCCTTTCGGTGGCCTGTATAAAGAATCAGAACAATCCTTATGTGTTTTCAGAATTGCCATGGTTCCGTAAGCAGCCACAGTCAATAGGGCTGTGAATGGTCTTGTCTGCTTGCCAGAAGAAGTCGAATTAGGCTGTGATCAGCCTAGGACACCAGAATTTTGATAAACTGACTCAGTGAGTACCTACACAGTGTTAGTTTAGTTTCTTCCAAGCTTGATGTTCAATTTACACAAGGTTCTTGTTTAACTAGAAACTGGATTAAAGTATTTGCTGAGTATGTTTCCATTTAATTCACTTCCAAAACAGATGCACCATAAGTATCTAGGTCTATTATGACTATTCACAGTCGGTGAATTTTAAAGGTCTGAGTTGCATGTGGTAGGCGGTGTAGACGTGGTTGATCTTGTCATAACGAATAATGGGTACTGAAAATTAATGAATAGCCTCCAGTGACATGGGTTGTGGAACCTTCAGCACAAGAACCCACTGAATGCTTGATTTTTAGTTTGTAAGCAAAATTCAATACCTTGCTTTTATTCAACATTTGTTGACTCCTAAACAGGAGAGTACTTAAACTAGCTATTTTAGTTTCTTCCCACATGCCCACCGGCTGTATTAACGTTCTTTTGCCTTATCTTGTTTGGTTTGTGCCATGGGGTTATGCAAGGCTCAATAGCTTTCATCTGCCCTATCAAACGGTACATGGTTTATTTATTGCCCGTCAAATCTCCTGTTCATACTTCATCCTTCACACCACCAGTTGCCATATTTGTTGAACCTTCCATTGAACTGACTTTTGCATTTGGCTTTCCATGGAAGAATTTAGAGGGATGAAATTGAGTGGTTTCCACAGGAAATGGTTGAACCTTGGGTGGGTATGGAAATTTTTAAAATTTTTTTTATTTTTAATTATTCAAGGATTGCATGCGGGGCATGGTTATGAGATACTGATTAGGCCACGATTCCATGAATGGGTGAAATTTCCCTTCATTAGGCTCTGGGCTTGGAATTATATAAATTGAATGAAGTTAAAAAAGGATTGCAGTCTTAACATGCTCTTTTTATTTTTCCCCTTCACCCCCTTAATCAGAAAGAAAATGAGTTTTATTCCTCAAATTAGATCAAATTATATCTCTTCCAGACTTTTGGGAGGGAGGAATGGGATAAAATTGAAGGTGGGTTTAACCACCAGATGGAAGGAAGACAAAACATTATTGCGCCACAGGCCAGAAGGTCAGTTCTATGTACTTTATTAGACCGGATCTACAGCTTGTAGATGAGAGGGTAGACCTCAGTGCAGTGGTAAGATTGCTCCATTATGACTCAGTGGTCGTTGGTTTAGGGTAAGAAACATCCTCTTGGTGAAGTGGGGTAAGACTACAAACAATATGACTCTCACTAGACCTCGCAGTAACAGGAGCCTCTGTATTGGATAAGCTCTTTTTTCAGGCCGAAGCTTGTAGATGAAGGAGAAAGATGAGAAGTGCCGAATCTAAGTGGTGTTGGATAACGGAATTACTTCTCCAGTCTCAAGTAATGGGATAATTGGTGGAGCATGTCCAATGCTTTCTGCCGGAGTCGACTCCAATTTGAAGGTGTCGCCTATCTTATTCACCAAACTTCTTTACATGCAATGATTTCAGACAAACAAGGTTTGATTCAGTGAGAAAGGAATAGGTGCTTGTATATTGTACAAGTCAATATCTAACACTGTATTTTTTACTTTTAAATATATCCCTCCCATCCTTGTAATGACAGAAAATGGGACGGTATTGGATGTTGACTCGTATGATCAGGTGATTGTACAAGTAAGGGATCCAATTTTCTACTTCGTTTGGGCCTTTGCGACCAGAGGAAGTGAAATTACAATGTACCCCCTACTTTAAATTTCAGAAACAGTTAAAGTTGAGGTAATATTGACAATTCAGTTACAAACATATTTGACCACAAAATGGGGGAAAATATTCCAGCACCCTCGTTTTGAAGTAGATCAGCACTTCCACGAGAAAGGGTGATCTGAAAATTTTGATTTTTGAACGTTTAGGATATGTGGATTGGTAATATGTTCATTTTCAGATTGAACAAAAGAAAAGTAAAAAGAAAATATAAAATCGAGATTCAATCCATCCTCTAATAGGTGGTCTCATGTGTATGTCCATGTACCTCATTGTAGTCCCTTGGTAATCTTTTATTTTTTTCAATAAATTGCTTAGACACTTGGTAAACTCTGATTAAGCTGAAGCTTGATAACTGGTAAACTCTCCGTATAAAAAAAAGCAATTCATCCCCCCAGTTGAAATACTGAGTGGCAGTTCTTGGAGGGAGTGTTCAACGTATGGGTGAGGGTGTAACCTCCCCTCCCCTCCACTCCCAAAAAAAAAAAAAAAAAAAAAAAAAAAAAAAAACCTACTTATGAATTTTTTATTCTTATTTTTATTCTTTGATGGAAGAAAGAAAAATCATCCATGCTTAAAAGTTAAAACATCAATATTTGGGTTAGTGCTTGATGTTTGTGTTTGTTTTATCATAGCCATATGTGCTATTTTACGCATTAGAAGTACCACTTCGATGTTGGGTCTTAGACAAAAATATGGTATAAACAAAAAAGTATGAACATCCTAAAATAGGAGGATTGCGCTCCAAGGCCATGATGTGGAATTACTATTAGAAAGTAGTATGTGTAATTCTGTTGAGTCACTCCAAATTTCCTTTAAGCTTCATCCTTTTTCCTTTGCTCACTTTACACCATAAAGAAGGCTCTTACAGTTGACATCACTGGTTTTCCCTATCATCATATAATTAGCACATAATGAGACATTTTCCTGAATTAATGATACAAGTTACCCATTCAGAAATGTTGTCCTTTGCATCAGTCACACTCACGCATATAAGAATTGGTGGGTTTAGGACAAGAAATCAGGTGTATTAATTAAGGTGGGTTGGGTTGGAATCACCTGTGGAATAAAGGAGTGACAAGATTGAGCATTCCATTGTTTCATGGGTTGTAAGATAGAGAAAAGATTAGGCTTAATATAAGTATAAATATCCTTATTATTATGGTGTGACGAAATAAAATAGTGTGTTGTAATAAAAATATCAAAGAAAATAATTTTATGCACATCTAGAAATTGTACTAGAATTTTAAAGATGCATAATCAAAGTACTAAAAGAGTTAGTAGAGGAAGCATCTTTCTTATAAGTTTTTATTTATGAACATGGTTCTAAATCTCTGCGAAAATTTTCAGTTTTGATTTAGCTCTGGAGAAAAAATCAGGGATCAAAACTAAAATGTTACAAGTTCCGGCCAGTTTTGACAAAATTTCCCAATTTTTGTATGTTTCAACCAAATTCGTACAAGCCATGGTTTCTACAAGTGAAATGTTCCGATGGAAACATATTGTTTCCTATATTTCAACAGGATCTATCAAGTTTCTTGGGCTGTGAAAAAATGCCCATGTCCCCACTGCCACTGCGTCATGTTTGGCCTTGAGGAATGCAAGTGGACAACATTCTCTTACTCTTAACCACATTCTCTTACTCTTAACTTATATATAATGTATACAAGAAAGGTTATAGGTATGCAGTATGCAAATACAGATCGGGCAGATCTGAATAGCATGTCAAAACCTAGTTCGAACCTATGAAACCGAGCTGAATTAACCAAAACTAAACAAAAATGAGCTTTGCACAAAAAAAAATTATATATATATATATAGGTATAAAATATAATAAATGAATAAATAAAATGAGCTTATTTGATCATGATTCGAGCTAGGGTTTTGTGAGACAGGAAAACTGCTTATTCGATCATGTTTTTGGCTGGGTTCTTGTGACATGGAAACCAAATTGGATCACATCAAAATCAATGAAATATCGAACCGAACATAAAAAACTAAACTAAAAACCGAACTTGTATCACATCAAAACCGATAAGATATTGAATCGAACTTAAAAACTAAACTAAAATTGAGCTATAAAGCATCAAACCGAACTTAAGAATCAGACCAAAAACTATAACCAATATTTGAATCAAGGGGAATTTACTATCACTCCCCTACACTTGGCCTATATTTACTAAAACTCCCTTAACTTTTGATTTTTACATCTCTTTCTTCCCTGTTCTTTTTAAATACCCAGATTACCCTTCCTTTTCACTTGTAACCTATTACACTTTTTTCATATTGATTGGTTTAAAGTATGGTTTGAACCAAACCACTTACAAATTTTGTCTCATCCAATCATCAAGGATATTAACATAGCTGATGTGTCCTTAAAGATATTATTTATTTATTATTATATTATTTTTTTATTTCATCTCATCTAATCATCAAGGATGTTGTTTATTTATTTATTTATTTATTATTATTATTATTATTATTATTATTATTATTATTATTATTATTATTATTATTATTATTATTATTATTATTATTATTATTATTTGTCTCATCCATCATCACAAATTTAGCAATCTATTTTTTTATCGGTATTAGATTGGTATCGGCCTCATTCAATCTAAGGATTAAAAAAAATAAAAACGCATGGCACCCGATTGGAACATATGATACGGATGTAGATATAGATCGGATACAAAATTATTCTTTTTTGAATTTACAATATCCTTGATAATTAGATGAGACAAAACTTATTAGTGGTTTGATTCAAACCATACTTTGAACCAATCAATTTGAATAAAAAAAATGTAATAGGTTACAAGTGAAAAAGAAGGGTAATCTGGACATTTAAAAAGAGCAAAGGAGAAAGAAACGTAAAAATAAAAAAACAGGGGATTATCAGTAAAAAAGTAAAAGGTAGGAAAATTTTAGTAAATATAGACTAGGGGAGTGATAGCAAAGTCCCCTTGAATTAAACAAAAAATTAAAAAAGGCCATCGATATAATTAAAAGGTAAAATTTGGAAATTGTTTATTATTTTATTTGCTCTGAACAATTCACAATTTTGGAATTGTTTGGCTTTTGCCTCTTAATAATTCCGTTAAATGGAACCCACAAAACCAAATGCTGGGTCGTCGGGAGGCCGATGATGACAAAGTATAATTTCGTTCCTCTTTCTGTCTGGTCTCTACGATCACTATCCCCCGGAGAAGGCAATGGAGGCCACATCTCAATTTGTTAAAGGAGAAGAAAAGAATACCCAACAGAAGTTGAATTGAAACTTTGACTAGCGGGTCCATTTGTATGGCACACGTGATTATGAACAAGCCATCAAAATTGGGTCTGCCATCAGAAGCTGCAATATTAATCCCGTAAGCCCCCTTGCTAGTTTCTGTTAGTTTTCTCTCCTTTTTTTTCTTCTTGAGTTTTGTTTTGTTTGTAAATAGCATTTCTTACCTAAAAGGGTTTATAAATTTATGAATTGGCATGGAGATCGTTGTAGCATATGTGGATCCAACTGCTCTGTGTGGAGAATAGCAACGGAGGTATACTTTCTTTGTTGATGACTAAGAGTCGCGAAAACAAGTTATTTTACATGCCATTGCAATGAAAACTCAATTGCTGAAGTGTTAATTGTTGAACAGGTCTGTTCTTTAGTCTTTATTTTGGGCCAACTAATTACATTGAATTAATAATTATTTTTTTTTGGTTAATTTGGCTTTTAAAGAATGAGGAATCAGAGGAAAAGTTTAATGCATTACCATATTTTACTGAATTATCTCAAACACCTCATGATCTTCATGCTATGGTCTAGTTCCCATGCATTTTTTCATTCCACCATTAATATAAATTGTGGTCCTTCCACAGGCTTGTAACAGCCACGGCATATACCTTGGTAGGCCGTCTTCATTGGGGACGCTATTCAGAAATTTCATTTAATCATTTCTATGGAAATATTGACTGTTATAGAGCTACAATGATAGACATTAATTACTGCTGTGAGGAGGGTGGGGGGCCAAAACCAGCAATGTTAGAACTGTTTTTCTGTTCTGCTTGTGTTGCAGGTGATATTGCAGTGGAGTTCATTATCAACCATGCTGAAGTCTCAATTGTATTCGTTCATGAGAACAACATCAGGCTCTATATTCATCCTTATCATTTATTCCTATCTACTTGAGTTTGATCACCACAAGGTTTCTGTTTCTTCTCGCCAAATTGGAAAATATTTATGGATATTCTTTATTCCTGAGAGATAACCTAAACCAAGCTACTTATGTCTTAACTCCTTGTTCTCATGAAACGGTTTGAAATTCGTGCAGCTCTCCATGTGATTAGTAACAATATTCTGGTTAGCTTTGATTCAATCCTTTTTGTTGGTGAATTTTGATTTCCAAACTAGTCTTGGTGATAATGAGATTACATATACTTTGCTCTTCTCAAGTCCAACATTGACACAGTAGGGATGCATACTTTAGAAGTGCTTGGGCAAGTAACAAGGGATCTTCCTCAAATTTACAAGGAAAGATTATCCTTGTCTTTGTTAATATATTTAGGAATGACACTTTTTAGATGTAATTTTTATTTTACCTTTCAGATCCAAGGGATTTTGGTTGCAAAGTAAAGTAAAATTTAATAATCAAATTTGGAATGATTTGGAGTTAGTGATACAACCATGTTTGCTAATGCTTACAAAAGTTTCTTTTTAGGTTTCAAAATTTTCGCTTCCCTTCCCTTTATTCCCTTGCATTCAGATGGAAAGGTGGGTTCTATCAGTTTCCTTTGCACTAAGAATAATGTAGTATATAGAATTGAGCTTCTCTTGTTACATTTATGTGTGTTATGTTGCTTGCTACGTAAAAGAGCAGCATATACCTTATGTATTCATTTGATGTTTGTCCTCTCTCTCTCTTTCTCTCTCTCTCTCTCTCTCTCTCTCTCTCTCTAACACACACACACACACACACACATACATGCAGAGATGCAACCACCAAGACTCGGACACAGATGAGCACACACAAGTTATCTGTTTCCTTGTTACGGTCTAGCTTCTAAGATCCAATGCATTATACATTGAAGAGTAAATTATAGATTATAGTTAACTTATTATGTTTTTCCTCTATCTATGTTATCGTTTGTTTTACTAAAATTAGTTCTTTCAATACTTGAAAATTCATGATCTCAGATGAAATGAAAAATATTCACTAGGTGATGGAGAGTAACTGTTTGTGCATGCAAAGGATCCTCCAAAACAAAAGGTGAAGGAAGAGAAAAAAAAAAAAAAAAAAGGATGAGAATGAGAAAAGAAAGATGAGGGTAAAAGATGGGAAGAGAGTAAGGGGCAAGAGGCACAGCCCAACAAGTCAGGATAGTCATAGCTAGGTGGGTTGGCTACATAAATCCTTGCCCTCCAATAGGCTCTTTCCGAGGTCATACTTGGGACAAGAACGAGACTAAGCATGTCATTCCTCACCACTTCGCCTATGGTCATTTTAGGTCTATCCCTAGCTCTTTTAACTCCTTCAATCTGAATCCGATCACTCCTCTTTATTGGGGCATCCTCAGGTTTCCATTGAACATGGCCATACCACCTTAATTGACTTTCACGGAGCTTGTCGTTGATCGTGGCAACTCCCAAATCTGCTCTAATATGCTCATTCCTTAATTTATTTTTCCTGGTTTTGCTGTACATTTATCTTACAATAAAGGGGTAAAATAACTAACTCTGGACTTTTTAATTACAATATGTTCTATCTCTTAGAGTCCTTCGAACTGACACGGATTCTCAGATCCCAGAAGCAAAAAGTTTGTGTTTTTTCTGAAGTTTCAGTGTTCTCTGTTTAATTAAAGTAGACATTTACTAATTACACTCTGTTCTCAATATTTTAATTGATTTTTGTGGTTTGTCTAGTAAATTAAGGACATGCACCTTTTTGTAAATGAACAAATCATTATTATTATCTTTCACATGTACACATCAGCATGTATATCACAGTTTGCTCATCTCATGTAGGTCATGGAATTTTTTTCGAAAATGAAACCTATAAGATAGGATTCATACACTGTTTGTTGAACTGGAAATCCTATATTGGTGGTCATTGGGGCTACATCGTCAATGGATAGCAGCATGTAATTCCAAGCTAGGTAACAAGGACATGGACAAAGGTGCTCCATGTCCACCACAGCATGTTCTACATAAATTGTGTAGGCTTTATTCATAATTCATGTCAGTGTCAGACACTGTAGAAATTTTTAGGTCAATTTATTGTTATAAATATTCCAGTTTAGTGTATAGCCATGCATACCCCAGGAGCAATCATATGCTGCGTTTGTCGAGAACTGAACAATCCTACATTCAACAATTGTGCTGAACCTGCTTATGGCTAGCTTCAGGGCTTAAAAGCATCTCTTCCTTTCAGCAAAAAATTATTTATGGGTGGGGATTGGATTGATATGGCCGACCCCATGTAGTTGGGGTAAGGCTGAGTAGTTGTTCTTGCTGAGTGGATTGATATACAAGAGTGGAGAAGATATTTTGTGGTTATATAAAAGTAATAGATTGACACTTTTGATCTTGCATTCTAGTAAGTTTTTTGGGTTCTTTCCTTCCCTTAGTGAAGCTCTCTCTTTCCCAAATAGGGAAATGCCTTCCCAGACTCCCAGTGAATGACAAGTGAGGTTTTCTCTTTCTCAAGCAAAGAAATGCCTGCTCTGTGAATGACAAGTTACTACAACAAACCTTCAATACTTGTTGTGGTTGTTTCGGTTTGAAAATTTAGTTGTTCTTGATATAGTTAGACATCACATAAGAGTAGACTTACAACTGTAATGGGAGTGATCGCCTCCCTTTTTAAGGGGTATTTATGAGTTTGTTTTGGTCCAGCTGCTTTCAACATGGGAAGTGGACGAGATAATGGCTGGTTATGGTATATTTAATTTTTGATATAGACTCAATCGATTATCCATCTGGTAACCAAGGGTTAGTTGCATTGATTGTGGCAGTTACCTCATATTAGCAGTAGCAGAAACCTAGAATGAAATTAAGTTAGAATTCTTTCCACTTACGGTGACAGAAGAAGACAAACTTTTTTGTTCCTCCCACTGGCCCATATATATGATCAGATATCGAAACTTGTTGCATCTACAGGGTTTCTTTCATAGGATTTTGGTGAGGGGTATGTTTTTTACTCACTTCCAGTTTGATTTAACTCTTTCTGCTTTCTGTTTTTTGCAGCCGATTTAGAGTCAAGACTTTTAAATTTTATATATTCTTGTATTTCATTTATAGCATGTTAGGTACTTGTTTGAAGACATTCAAGAATTGAAGCCAACAATATTCTAGGGGTACCTCAAATCTTTGGCCATCGATACACAGGTTTGAATCTTATTAGTGAGCTTTACCTTGTTTGATTTCTTTTGTTCTAAGAATTGCCTCTGCAATTCTCATATGAAGGTATAATTGATAATGTTTCATTTGAAGGAGCACTAAAGAAGGGATTATTCCAACAGGATTATAGCTAGTATCTTGGATTTTAATTTCGTTTGTAGTTGCTGATATAGTCTGTTCATTTTTCCTATTTCCTCCCTTCTAATCTAACAATTTTGTAACAGCAAGTTGAGAATTTTGAAGAATGGACTAGAACAATATGAAACAGCCCCTCTCTGACATAGTCTATATCCCTATTTTCTCCTTTTTGCCTTCAAGGAGATGTGATGGGGACATCCACACGTATCAACGACCTAGACGCAAGACCCAGCCACTCTTGCATTCTATTTGGCTGGAAGATAGTCTCACAGAAGGAAACTAGAAGAAAGAAGAAGGAAGAAAAGAGAAAGAAGGCTGCTGGTCGACCTCTACCATGAGAATGAGGAAAGAGACTATCGATGGTCTCTTTCTCTCTCTCTCCTATCGTCCAGATCTTGTGGACCCCGCTGTTGATTTGTTATTTACTAGTTTTATTTCCTAGTATCTTGTTTATTTATGTCTTTGAATTAAGTAGGAAACTACTTTATTTCCTATTTGTTTTTGGAAACTTCTTTATCATCTAGGATTAACCTTTTCTTTTTTAGTAATTATTTCACTATTTATGTGAGGCCATTGACCATGATGGAATGAACGAAATTGTTGAAAGAAAAAAGGCAAAGCCAACTCCCCCCTCTCCCTCTCACGATCTCCTTTCATTCTCGGTCTCTCTCCCTTTCTCGCCATCTCTCTCTCTGTCTCGATTTTCTCTTCCTTTTCTTGCCTGCTCCCTCCATCACGACTCTCTTTCTCTCTCTCTTTCATCCCTTATCTCTCGGTTATTGTTGTTGGCTGCACCTGCTGTTCGTGGGCTGCTGAAAGTCCCAACACACACACACAAGCTCCATCGGCAACAATAAAGGACACTTCTCTGCAGGCTGGATTTTCTTCATCAATTAAAGTGGACTGCATCTCTTTATTTTAGGAGGACCTTGGTCTCTTCTATTCTCCTTAGATTTGGATAGCAATAAGGTAGGTAAATCCCCCCGCCATTCCACCTCCATTGACTCCTTATTATTTCCCCATTATTCCCCCCACTGAAATCTGAAATTATTCTCTGTTTTCATGCCATTTATATTTTTCTGTTTTCCTTTAAAAAGACTCTGCTGCTTTACCTTACTAGCTGGCTGATTTTGGAGAACTGTATGGTCTGCTTATTATGCTTGGTGTCTTGACTGATTTGTGTTAAACCTAACATATGCATGCTGCCATGTACCTTTTCCCTATATCCCCATTTGACGCTTAAGTAGCTTATGTGCTTTTCATGTTTAAACTATTATTGATTGCTGCTGCCCTGTTAATTATTCTATTATCTTGCATACTAAATCTGTACTTTTGCTGAGCAACTTTGAACCCAACCCAATTCAAGACCTATTGAGTATTCCTTACTCTAGTGGATTGACCCTTGTAGGAAACCTAGTTGTCTAGACACCCTCCCTACATCAAGATGTATTCTCCAGATTTGGGTATATGGGAACCATTTTCGAGTCCTTTCTTGTGGCTGTAGTGGTCCTTGAAAGAAAGGCAGTTAAAGGATTGGGCAGCAATCCACCATGAGATTGGAGATTTCAAATCATTGTGCAAAAACCCAGTGACAGCAAACCATGTTTGCCATGTGGCAATGAAGCACGACCTTGGGACAAGTGTAATTTCGACACTTAATGTTTAGCACGTAATCCTATAGTACATGGTAAGTTTCCCAGCTAGGCACCATAAATCTGTCTATAGCTTAGGCTTAGGAAGTGAGATTTCCATGAGCCCAAGTGTACGGTGGTAGGACATAATTGCTATCATTGTCTCTGTTTTATGCTTCTAATCATGTTTATACTGACATAAAATAAAATAAACCTTCTTCTTTTTTATTCATTTTTCTTATTTCTCTTCTTTTCTAGGAACTCTTTGGATTACATCAGAGGACTCTTTTGCTTTCTGAATGGTATTTAAACATATACAGTTTATACTAAAAAAATAATCCTCCTCTTTTTTTTTTACTCCTTTCTTACAAACTCTTTGGGGATTACATAGTGGGCTCTTTTCCTTTCTGAAAGGTAAATAAACATAAACAGTTTGTACTACAAAAAGAATCAGTATGATTGAATCTGTATAAAATTTTTGTCCCTGTAAGCCATGAAAGCCATTTGGTTTGCTAACTTCATCCTTTTGTTCCACCCATGGAGAGTCTTGAGAGAAGGAAAATGCCAGCTGAAGAAACTATTACAGCCCCTGCAAAACAGGCAAGATCCAGCCCAGTAACCAATGGTATGTTCTTGAACTTCTCCAACACACCAACCTGGAGTATCATCATCACTGCATGCCCTATTTTGGATTTTGCCTGAGATATTGACTGCATCTCTGCCCAAGCAGGGAGCATCTGAGAATGTACAGACCTGATCAAGCTCAATAATATATGCATATGCAAATCTACAAACATGCAAGTATATATATACATACTTTGTCTAGTAAAATTTTGTGTCTTTTATTTTTGGTCATCTGAGTTGAAATTGTCTACCTCTTCTTTGTAATGTTTATGTTTAGATACCTGTTGGTGTGCTCAGCAGAACCTATTGGCTATTTCTACTCTGCACTGTCTCTCTATTTTATTTTCTTTTTCTTTGCTGCATTTCTCCTATGGATGCCTATAAACCAATCGTATTTCACCATATTCTATCATAGAACTCTCCAATCCCCATTATTAACTGTAACCATATGCACTTTAGCTTCTTTTATGTTTATAAACTACAATAGTGTCCTACATCACATATGAAAAATGATAAAATGTCTTGCAATAGATTTGTCAAAAAGGATAAAAACTTGATTGAACTTAATACTAATTACTAGGATAATATACTGACCTTAAGTTGAAAGAGCCCAAAAAAGCTGGATCGAGGAATCAGCCCTGTGCCCTTCTTCTTAATATAATTGGAACCAACAAACAAAACATATAATCCCATCCCAAAAATAAGCATGGCGGTTCCTACAAGAAACATATCTGTAACAAAAAATCATATGTTAATTTTTAATGACAAAAATCCAAAGTATCAAAATTAATGTTCTCCAGTTCTATTGGAGGAGTGGAGACACAAAGAGAGGAGCAAACCTATGGCCTCTATAAGTAGCTCAACAACGTGTCCATGATCTGAGTGTTCCATCATCGTATGAAAATAATTGAAATATGATTCAAGAACAAGGAAGCAACCCTGCAATTTCAGTAACAAATAAAGAAAGAGAACAGTTTAATTGAAAGTAGCCAGTATTCATAAGAATTAAATCTGGTTTAAGAAAAATAACTCAGATTCTTTAGTAGTAAAATATAATACCTCAACAAAACACAAGATCGAGCCTAACAAGGATCCGGCAACAGCAAAAAATGTGAAAAACCTGCAGTCAATGATTGCCTGCATGGGAGATATACCACAAATTAGATCTTAGTTAAGTAAGTCTTAAGGTGATACTTACCCAAAAAAAAAAAAGTATTAATGTGAGGATGATTAAACTTCTAGTACCGTTAATGAACTACTTGACTAGTAAAGGGAGTTAAATATGAAATCTTGGGGAGGGGTGTGAAGTAAAAAAGAATAAAGACACCTACTTTCTCCATGAGCATCTCAGCTTGGAGCCTCCATGGTCTCCTTTTCAAAGAGTGTCTCAAGATCCTGAGAGCCGTTTCTGTGACATTTGACACAAGGGAAGGCAGACTGAATCCTTTTTTTGTCTGTGGCTCCAAAGAAATCATGGTTGCTGAAGTCGTTGAAGCTTTCGCTGCAACCGACAACTTCCTCTCACCATTCACAGAAATTTCCTTCCCTCCGGTCATCCCTGCTTTGCCTAATGAGCATCTCAGTGATGTTGATGATGAGGAACTAGTAGAGGTAAGGTAAGAAGAAGATGATGGACAATTGAATTGCTGTGGTTGCCTGGACAGGTGAAGCAATCTGCTAACCCCTGCCATTGTTGAGGGATTTGGTGTTGTGGGATTGAACTATGTGACTAATGAGGTTGGGTTAATACTGACTATGGTTTTCTGAGTTCTTGAAAAATTGAAGTGGAAGAAGTTCTGGGGCTGAGTCTCTTATTATATGGTGTGCCAGCTGGGAGAGGCTAAGAGGAGGAGAAAAGGTAGAGAGAAGAATCATAGTGAGTGGGAAGAGGGGGATGTGTACAAGAGAAGGAACATTCGCGGCATATTTAGCTGAGATTGTCGGGTTGCGGGAGCCAATTTTACTTGGAGAGGTTGGTTTTGAAGTCTCTGATATTTGAAAGATACAAAACAACAAACAAACCGGCGGACTCAGAAACAGAGGGAGGGGAAGAGGGAGTTGAGATTTAAGAAATAACGTAGAAAATGATATCCACGTGGCTCATATGTCGTTGTCAACGTGTGGGGCCAGTTAATTCCAGCACCGAAAACGTGTCCGAATCGTATCTTTTTCTTGTTGGATTGCCGGGCTTGTTGCCCGTCGTTGAAGCTGCGGAGAGCACATGAGAGAGAGAGAGAGAGAGAGAGAGAGAGAGAGAGAGGAGGAAAGCCAACAGGATGACGTGAAGGGCAGTCAGTTTCCGATCTTCAAGGAAGCAGGCGTAGGCGTGGCCGAGGCCGTCGGTGCACACGTAGCCGTCAAGTCGACATTGGAAGAGAACCTGAGCTTTGCTTCCTTCCTTTCTGCTTTCTCTACGTTGGTTCGTTCGATCGTTCGCTCGTGCGCAACTGCTGGATACTTTTAACAGAAAAAACAAGCAAAACATCACTCCACTGGGCCCCGATGACTTGTGATAATTTTCAGGGCAACAGTGTCGGCTTCCCATGCAATGAGCAACTAATAAACCTCAACTCACGTTAGAGCAACACACACCACAAAAAATAAAAGGAAAAATAATGAGGTTGATGGTTCATTGAAGGACGGCCCAAGCCTTCTTCCCATTGGAGTACTATTCCTTTTTCAAGGGATCCTTCATATTTGACCACATGTTAAATTCACAGTTTAATTCCATTCAGTGACAAGCTGGGAATGATTTTTTCCTCCAAAATTATCAAAAATTGATTTTTTTTAAGTGATCAAACACAAACCGTATATTTTGAGGATCTGAAATGGCCACATTAGCAGGGTCGATGGGGGATAACCAGAGCCTGATCCCTGAGATCTGATAACGAGTCTCGTAGCTATAACCCTGTGGACATGGTTTTACGTATCAGGTATTGGATGGAATATGGAGATGGTATATTGGGATCGGATGTCTTGGACAGTTTTACTTTCAGAGATACGGATGCCATAGGGTATTTTGACCATTATACCCCGTGGTTGTAATCAGACTAGCAACGAGTGAGCAAGACGAAATTGGACTTTCCTGTCACTTTTGGTCAATGCGTACCAAACAGTGTTCCGGTTGTTTTAGAATGCATTCTAAGAATGTGAACGAAATACAGCCGTAGTCCTCCAGCACTTTGTTCATCAATCTCATCATTTGAGGGGCTTCCCAATCACGGTTTGAAGAATTGGATTCTTGTTCTATATTGTATCGCTGAATTGGTATAGATGAAGGTAATCAGGTAAAAAGGTCAGGTTATTTATTTATTTTTTAATGACAACTAGTATTTCTGTCTGATTCAGGCTGATCCAGAATCAGATCGATATTATTCCTATCCAATCTTGAGACCAATTCCAGTATCTCAAACCATGTCCTAATTGCGTAAAAAAATCATGTCCCAATTACGTGATGTCTTCAGTTCTTTCATGGTTGTCCCAAATAAGAATGGGGTTTGATGAAGGTATTTCTTCCTGACCACGGTATGGGTAGGGATCATCCTGACCAATGCTGCTCCTCGGCCCTCCATTAGGCCGTGCTGCTATCTCGGCCATCCATCAGGCCTTGCTGCCACCTCGGCCCTCCATCAGGCCGTGCTGCCACCTCGGCCCTCCATCAGGTCGTGCTACCACCTCGGCCCTCAATTAGGATGTGCTACCACCTCGGCCTTCCATCAGGCCATGCTACCACCTCGGCATCTCATCAGGTCGTGCTACCACCTTGGCCCTCCATCAGGCCGGGCTACCACCTCGTTATCTCATCAGACCGTGCTACTGCCTTGGCCCTCCATCAGGCCGTGTTGCCACCTCGGCCCTCAGTCAGGTCGTGCTGTCACCTCGGCATCTAATCAGGCTTTGCTGCCACCTCGGCTCTCAATCGGGCCGTGCTGCTACCTCGGTCCTCCATCAGGTCGTGCTGCCACCTTGGCCCTCCATCAGGCTGTGCTACCACCTCGGCATCTCATTAGGCCGTGCTACCACCTCGGCCCTCCATCAGGCTGGGTTGCCACCTCGGTATCCCATCAGGCCGTGCTACTGCCTCACCCTCTATCAGGCCGTGCTGCCACCTCGGACCTCTATTAGGCCGTGCTGCCAGTCACCTTGGCTCGACCAAACTGTCACCTTGGCTCGGCACAGTCAAGTAAGGCACCCAGAAACGTGCACGCATCCACTCCTACATTCAAGGGATGTGATCCCTGATCATTGGGGCAGGACTCTATCCACTACAAGTCATCAGAGGCGTCCACCCCTCTCACGACTTGCACCTCCGAGATCAATGAAGAATATTCCCAGAATATACCCTAGAACCCGAAATATTCCCAGTATCATGGAGCCACTCCCCTCAAGGACTCTATGCCTAAACAGGACTCTCCACAAACGCCCTTCCTTCTCTCTCCATCAACAGCCTATAAATACCAAGGTAAGCCTCCATCATAGGGGATGGATCAATCACTTCTTTAACTGCTGTGGAGAGTCTCCTGTCGGGTCAGCCCGGCTCTCCCCTGTCATCTCTTCTATGCAGGTCAGTCAGAGCACCAGAAACTACAGGGAAGATCACCCGATCAAATTTTACCGCATCAGATTAGCACCGTCTATGGGAATCAGTTACAAAAAGTCACCTTGGACCAATGCAATTAAGGAGTGAGAAGGTCGTTTCTTCTACGACAACATGAGTAAGACCCACCCGCGAGCTACCACTTGGACATCCCCATTCACCACCAATGGTAGAGCAGGAGAATGTCCCAGCAGAGACCCCTCCACGAGGACCCCAGCAAACCAGGTTTGATGCGCAAGTTGCCCAGGGAGAGGGGGATCAACGCGAGCAAAACCCTCAGCTATCTCACTATGTCCCATCGTCCCGGGTAACTTACCCAAACATGGAAGAGTAGATGCAGAGCCTGCAGCTACAGGTGTTAGTGACAAACACATTGGTGTGGGACTTCATACGTCAGTTCGGCTCGGCACTTCCAATGCCTCGGACTAGTTCAGCCCAGTCGCCTAGGCCTGTTCTGGGTAGACAACTCAATCGACAGCAAGGAGGGGGTCAGCCAGAATGTCATGTACTGTTCACTCGGTACCACCTCGCTCTCCTATCGAGGGGAGCAGGCAAGGTCCCGTTCCAACCCAGAATGGGAGAGCTCAACGTTTCGTAAGTCACCGGAGCCCGGAGACACATGATGTCCATAGATCCCCACCCCGGGTAAGAAGACGCCAGCTGTCACCTCAAAGACTCACTAGAGTCGCACGTCCGCACAGAGAAGAACGTAAAAACTCTCAAAGGACAACTCGGCAAGAACAACCCCATGGGGGTCAGACCTCGCCCATTAGGCCCACCATTGGCGCACCACGGCAAGGCCAGGATTGGCCTGGTGGTCACCAAGGCCGAGGAAGAAGCCCCATAAGAGGTGAAGGGGACGTCTATCCCTAAATCATCGAGCCGAGGAGAGAGGGGACGACCTGGAGAGCCGCATCCAGTGCCTTACTGAGCAAGTAGAAGGAATGCAAAGGCAAGGGCAGCCGACCGACATAACTATAACTCCGGCCCATAATGCACTATCCGACAAACTGATAGACGTTGAGCTGCCCCTGAATATCATGATACCCGTCTTCAGTGGATATGACGACACCACGGATCCCTATGATCATCTGTTGTATTACAGCTCAATCATGATGATTCATGTTAGGTCAGAAGCCATTCTCTGCCGAGCCTTCGCAGCCTCATTAAAAGGAGCAGCGCTACTATGGATGTCAAACTTACAGCCCCGGTCCATCCACAACTATGAAGAGCTGACAAGAGCGTTCCTCACACGTTTCCAAGCAAGTATGAAGCAAAAGCAAACTACGCAAAATCTGATGAACATGAGGCAGGGAGCAATAAATACTATAAGGGAGTTTCTTGCCCGATTCACCAAGGCGACACTGGAGGTAAAAAACCTATCGAAAGGAGTGGCATATAGCATGTTGTGCAACGGGGTAATGCACCCTGATCTGGTCCAGTCTCTGGCCCTTGACTTGCCAGAAACAATGCCTGAGCTGTTAAGACGATGCAAACAATACGCCAACATGGAGGAAGTTCTGGCCACCAGAGGGATAGCTGACAGGGGTGATTAGTCAGAGAAGGAGAAGAAAAGGACTCTGAGGCCTAGGGACGATTCTCGGGAGCCAAAGAAGAATAGAACAGATCGGTCGCTTGACACTGATGAACTAGAGCAATATGAACTTGATCGTTCCCAAACAAACCTTCTCCTAGAGATCCAGAATCAAAAGTATTTTCGCTGACCCAGGCCAATGACGGCTAAACCAGAGGAGAGGAACCCCAACCGGTACTGCCGATACCACCGAGACCATAGGTATGACATTGAAGACTGCAATTCTCTGAAAAGGGAAATTGATGAGCTCATCAAGGCTGGATACCTTAACAAGTATTTGAAGCAGAAATATGGAGGGAACTGGCCCGAGCCGAGGAGAGGTGATGCAAGGCCGAGCTGAGATAGGACTGAGCCGTCGAAGGAACCAGTCACTGACCGAGCTGACACTTACGATAACTAGCCTGTGGGTCCAGCCATTTTAACAATCATGGACGGACCCATGGAGGAATCAATCAGAAAAGTGAAAGCACACGCACGGTTCGTATGTATCACGGAATAACCTGTCAAAGCCCTCAGAACGAACCCACTCATTACGTTATCTGACAGAGATCTGGAGGAGTTGAACCGGCCACTTATAGACTCAAAGGGGTACAACTATACCAAGGGCATGGAATGTTGAAAATCTCAAAAAAATTTACCAGTAGACAGTTTTATCAGTAGATTGCATTGAAATCCCATCGATTAGCTGTTAGTCTTGAGATTTTATATTGTCAGCACCTTAGCTTCTATATCTCAGTTATTCAATTTTATTCACGGAGCGGATTAGAATCTATTTCGAAGCAATGTATTTGTCCCAAGTGCATACTACACAGTAATATACTATGAAGCTTCTCCCAAATATCTGGCTCTTCTAAGGAAACAAAGACCTTAACTAAGGCATAAAGATCGGGCTACAGCTTGGCAACATCTATGACTAGGCTACAACTCGGCAGCATTAAAGATCGAGCTCCAGCTCGGCAACATCTAAGACCAAGCTCAAGCTCGGCACTATCAAGACCAGACCCTAGTTTGGCAACTTAAGCCCTTACTCATTAAGGTATGCAAGCTCGAGCCCCGGCTCGGCACCTCAAGCCCTTACTCATTAAAGCATGTAAGCCCAAACCCCGACTTGGCACCTCAAGCCCTTACGCACTAAGGTATCCAAGCCCGAGCCCCGACTCAGCACCTTAAGCCCTTACTCATTAAGGCATGTAAGCCTAGGCCCCGGCTTGGCACTTCAAGACCTTACACACTAAGTCATGCAAGCCCGAGCCCCGGCTCGGCACCTCAAGCCCTTACTCATTAAGGCATACAAGCCCAAGCCCCAGCTCGGCACCTTAAGCCCTTACGTACTAAGGCATGCAAGCCCGAGCCCCAGCTCAGCACCTCAAGCCCTTACGCACTAACGCATGCAAGCTCGAGCCCCAGCTCGTCATCTCAAGCCCTTACGCACTAAGGCATGCAAGCCCGACCCCCAGCTCGGCACCTCAAGCCCTTACGCACTAAGGCATGCAAGCCTGAGCTCCAGCTTGGCAACTCAAGCCATTATGCACTAAGGCATACATGCCCGAGCCCCAGGTCGGTAACTCAAGCCCTTACGTATTAAGGCATATAAGCCCGAGCCCCGATTCAGCACCTCAAGCCCTTACTCATTAAGGCATGCAAGCTTGAGCCTCGGATCCGCACCTCAAGCCCTTACTCATTAAGGCATACAAGCACGAGCCTCAGCTCGGCACCTCAAGCCCTTACGCACTAAGGTATGCAAGCCCGAGCCTCAGCTCAGCACCTCAAGCCCTTACGTACTAAGGCATGCAAGCCCGAGCCCCAGCTCGGTAACTCAAGCCCTTACGCACTAAGGCATGCAAGCTCGAGCCCCAGCTCGGCACCTTAAGCCCTTACGCACTAAGGCATGCAAGCTCGAGCTCCAGCTTGGCAACTCAAGCCCTTACGTACTAAGGCATACAAGCCCGAGCCCAAGCTCGACACCCTCTAAGACCAAGCCCAAGCTCGGCATTCTCTAAGACTGAGCCCAAGCTCGGCACCCTCTAAGACCGACCCCAAGCTCGGCACCCTCTAAGACCTAGCCCAAGCTCGACATTCTCTGAGATTGAGCCCAAGCTCGGCATTCTCTAAGACCGAGCCCAAGTTCGACAGTGCCAAGACCAAACCCAGGTTTGGCACCTTAAAAGACCGAGCCGAAGCTCGACACCCTCTAAGACCGAGCCCAAACTCGACATTCTCTAAGGTCGAGCCCCAGCTCGACACTCTTATGGCTAGGCCCAGGCTTAGCACCTCAAGAGCTCATAAGCTAGACATGGAAGATCAATTCCATGCTCAGCTAGGGAACAGTGCCACACTCAGACAACTATACTGATCCTTATTCTTCCAAAAGTTACTCATTTCAAGCCGGCTTAAAGTATAAGAAAATAAAGAAAGAAGCACAAGAATGTTGAGAGATGACATCAAAACAAATTTTCCATTCATCAAAAAAGAGGAAAAAGCCTGCAAAGTACATCACTCCCGAAGGAGACATCTACATAAAAAAAAATATATATATACAAGGCTAATCTCGAGGGGCTAATCCACGGGCCTAGCTCTTCACTTGGCTATCCTTCGAGTCTGGTCACGTCTTCACCAACGTCGATCGAGCCGCCAAGTTGCACCAAAGTAGCTGAGGTGGGAATGTGCCACTCATAGTCCGTCAGATTGTAGCCTGGCATCTTACTCAGGTTGAACCGGATGGCATCGTCTGAGTCGACCTAAAACGAAGCAATATTAATGTCAACCAACCACTTCTGACAGGCCTAGGGGCTCAGCCACCTCGTTGGCCTCCAGCTCGACCTGGTGTTGCCTTTTCAGCTCACAACTGCGAGCTCCTCTTCCTTGCGAGCGCCTCGAGTCTCGGACAACTCATCCTAGAGAGCATCATTCTCCTTCGTCAAGTTCCTGTTGGCGTTGAGCTGCTTAGCAACCTCCGGTTCCAGCTCTCCAGTTGTTAACTCGACATAATTGGCATGGACCTCCTCAGATTGGGCCATTTTCTTCTCAACCTCCAGTTGGCCTGTGATCTTGTGCGGCTCCCTATGAAGGCGCTTTGCTTCCTCCTTCACCTTTGAACAAGCGACAACCACGTCCTTGAACCGTTGAGCAGCCTTGCCTGAGGAATTGAAGCAGCGCGTTTCGCAGCGAATAGACAGCTCACATCGTACAAAGGTCAAGATCGAATTAAATGCTCTAGCAGATCAATCCGAACTGCTAGAGCGGGGGGATGGTGATGAGGGTATTTCTTCCCAACCATGGCACGGGGAGGGATCGTCTTGACCAATGTTGCTCCTCTGCCCTCCATCAGGCCGTGCTATTGCCTCGGCCCTCCATCAGGCCATGTTGCCTCCTCAGCCCTCATCAGGCCGTGCTACCGCCTTAGCCCTCATCAGGCCGTGCTACCACCTCAGCCCTCATCAGGCCGTGTTGCCACCTCAGCCCTCATCAGGCCATGCTGCCACGTCGACATCACATCAGGCCGTGCTGCCACCTCGGCCCTCAATCAAGCCGTAATGCTACCTCGGCCGTCTATTAGACCTTGCTACCACCTCGACCCTCATCAGGCCGTGTTGCCACCTCGGCCCTCATCAGGCCGTGCTGCCACCTCGGCCCTTATCAGGCCGTGCTGCCACCTCGGCATCTCATCAGGCCGTGTTCCCACCTGGCCCTCAATCAGGCCGTGCTGCTACATCGGCCCACCATCAGGCTGTGCTGCCACCTCGGCCCTCTATCAGGCCATGCTGCCACCTCGGCCCTCAATCAGGTCGTGCTGCCACCTCGGCGCTCCATCAGGCCGTGCTACCACCTTGGCATCTCATCAGACTGTGCTACCACCTCGGCCCTCCATCAAGATGGGCTGCCACCTCGGTATCTCATCAGGCTGTGCTACTGCTTCGACCCTCCATCAGGCCGTGCTGCCACCTCGGCCCTCCATTAGGCAGTGCTGCCAATCACCTCGGCTCGACCAAAATGTCACCTCTGCTCGATATAGTCAAGTAAGGCACCCAAAAACATGCACGCATCCACTCCTACATTCAAGGGACGTGATCCCTGATCACGGGGGCAGGACTCTATCCACTACACGTCATCTGAGGAGTCCACCCCTCTCACGACTCGCACCTCCGAGATCAATGGAGAATATTCCCAGAATATGCCCTGGAACCCAGAATATTCCCAGAATCATGGAGCCACTCCCCTCAAGGACTCTACGCCTAAACAGGACTCTCCACAAACGCCCTTCCTTCTCTCTCCATCAACAACCTATAAATACCAATGTAAGCCTCCATCATAGGGGATCGATCAATCACTTCTTTTATTGGAAAAGCTCTCTTGAGCATCTGCTATGGAAAGATCTAACTTAGGTATCGGAGAGTCCCCTGTCGGGTCAGCCCGGCTCTCCCCTGTCATCTCTTCTGTGCAGGTCGGTTAGAGCACCAAGAACTACAGGGAAGATCACCCGGTCAATTTTTACCGCATCAGGGTTAAACGATGATTTTTGTGTGGAGAAGTAAAAAAAAAAAATCATGATGGGACAAGGATAGAAAAAATGGTAAAGTGAAATGACAAATTGAACTATAAACAGATAAATGATGGGTCGATAAAATAAAGGGTGGGGATTGTTGCAGTGCTAGATATAAAGAGAGTGAAATGACCACTCCATCCCTGGGAGCCTACTCTTCTTGAATGCCTCCATGTGCATTTTCATTGGCTCATGCGCACACTAGTATAGGGGCATGCAACCTAGCAGCCTTCTTTTTTCCCATAAAATGACTTCATGCTTTGTATGGGAGATTGCACTGAACAGATAACTTTGTCCAACATGATTTATGTTGGGATGTTTGTGCCAATTCAATAGTATTAGCTTTTAGGGGAAAGAATACCATCTGGTTGCGTCTTCTATGTCCAGACATATAATATTGTGAAAAGATGACCCTACCCCTCTGGTTGGATGCTCGTGCATACACTCTCACTAGCCCAAGCATTGGTGCAGTGACCACTTGACCAAGAGTGTGTGTTTTGTGTCTCAGAGAGAGAGAGAGAGAGAGAGAGAGAGAGAGAGAGAGAGATTCTCGTTCTTGGGACTTCTAGTTCTTGGTCAATAGTGTGGCTCTGATTAATGCAACTTCACAGCAAGGGTGTGGAGTTCAGAAAGATGGGATGTTACTAAGGGTGGTTGCCCCCTCTTCGAGGTTTGAGAATTTTCTCAAATTATAGCTGATGATTCTCTGAAACTCAGCAGCCCTTCTCTCTTCCACCCAAAAAAAAAAAAAAAACAAGGGTGTGGAGTACTAAGTGTCTGCATCTCAAATCTCAAGAGAGACACACATATTAAGAAGCGGGTGGTGGTGGTGACATGGTGGTGGTGGAGACATGGTGGTGGCATGGTGGCGGTGGTGTGACCACTATGGAAGAAAGTAGTGTTTTATTTTCAACATGAATTACCTCTTTGCCCATCAAATAAACCATGTGTTCATTAAAGAGCAAGAGAAAAATCAATTTCAATTTTAAAATTAAAACCAATCCTAAAATATTTCAGAATTTCTATTCTAATTAACATATATTTAACTGAAATAAAGTGAAAAAATAAAACCAAACAATTTCCAAAATAAAAATTACCCCATGAAATTGAAATAGAAATTAGTCACACCAAATCAGTTCTAAGTCTTTTGAACTTCTTATCCATTTTATCCATTTTCTATGTGCGATTTTTTCCTTGATCAAATCTCTTAGAAACTTTAAAAGATCATGGATTCAAGTATTTATAAACCAACCTAAAGGATTACTAATTTCAACACATGTCAAATAATATATTTGAATCATTTCCCTGCATGTTGATCCATTATGTCAAATAATAACAAAATAAACAAAAATACAGGCACCAAATTGAAATAATGTCAATAAAGCAATAAATTCCATTGTGAATGCATTGAGTTTTACCCATATAATTACGAGACCGATATACACACATGAAAATAGTCAATGGAGGAGCATAGCCTCCACCTTTATTTGCACAAATATTTACTAAAATGTCACTTTGTCTTTGGGACCTGAATAAGCCTACCAAACAAAGCAAAATGGATAAAAATTAGAACACAATTGTAAAGCTAAAATAATAAAAATGCTTTCCTTAGAGAAGAGAATCTCAACAGGAATTAAAAATAATATTAACATGAATTATTGCAATTTATGTTAGGCAATAAGGCCAATTATCTCCAGCCAGCACAGCAACAAGATGCAAATGGGCCCATTTTGGGTGGGCTAGTAAACCATTTCTTAGTGATACATCAGAATAACAAAGTATGAGATTTTTGTTTTTTTCCAAATGGATTACGCAGCAAAATTAGGTTGAAGAAGAAAATGATGTCAGTGAAACATGTATGAAGTTGCTCATGTAGGAAAAATGATCCGTTTCAAAAATAAAAATCCCACATCCCACATCACACATCAGAGTCCGCATTGGTGAGAACATCGTGCATTGAGTACACCCTTTATGTACTTAGTGGTCTGAAACTAGAATACTCAGATTCAACATCATTTTGTCAATTGTAAAGGAATGTACAACAATAAGTACTAAACAAGAAACAGATAGCAATATCACCCTCCATTTTGCTGTTTTGAAAAAAAAATGTTATTTATACCATTATCATATTATCATACTATTATAAAAGCATGTGTTCATGTTTCGTGGCTAATATTTTATTGGACTACTTTACCCTTCTTATTCTTCTTGTTTATTTAAATTGCTTAACTTTAATCTTTCTTATTTTACTATTTTTTTGGTATCCTTTGTTTTTTTCTTAATAATTAAATGAAAAATTCATATTTTCTATATTCTCTCTCCTCAATTGCTTTCCTAATTTAAAAACATCGATATTATATTTTCTAGATTCTCTTTCCTCTATTGTTTTCCTAAATTCATTTGATTCTTTTTTTATGAAATAAACTAATTTCGCTCATCATCTATATTGACAACAAAAAATGAAAATCCCTATTTTCTATATTCTCTCTCAATTGCTTTAATTTTCATCACAAAAAAAAAAAAAAAAAACTGCTTTCCTAATTTAAAGAAAATATATATTTTCTAGATGCTCTCTCCTCTATAGTTTTCTTAACTCTTTTTTATTTTTATTTTATTTTTATTTTTTTATGAAACAAAACTAATTTTTTTTATCATCTATATTTACAACAAAAAATGAAAATCCCTATTTTCTAAATTCTTTCTCAACTGTTTTCTTAATTTAAAGAAAATATATATTTTCTAGATTCTCTCTCCTCTATTGTTTTCCTAAATTTTTTTTTTTTATTTTAATGAAACCAAACTGATTTCATTTATTTTCTTTATCGACAATGCTCTCTTAAGCTTGAGAAAGGTTGATGGAGGCATTGCTGTTGTATCAAAGTTTAGTGGAAGACCAACTGAGGACATTGTTCTTGAGAAAGAGAAAGCACTGTGCTCTACATTTCTTAGGGATGGTCTCTACGTAAGAAGGGCTGTTTGCTTGCTTGTTACAATGATCCTAGGCGGACATGGAGTTTCATAATGCTACAAAACAATCTTTCCCTCACATTTTCTTAGAATTGTTTCCTTTGTTTTGTTGAGCTCTGAGTAGGTTTTATGTGGTTCTCCAAATAATGATGATCTCATTATATACGATATTCTTTTTATCCACTTTTCTATTTTATGAAGGCACTCACCAGTAGTATAGGTAATGGTGAATACAATAAAATCCTTAGTTTTCTTCTCTTTTAGTTTCCCTGAAAATTTTTCTCTGTTATTGTTTCATAGGAGATATGGCTTGAAGAGTACAAATTGGAGTAGTTTACATGCTAGTATAGCCATCATTGAAGATTTCCTCATACAAATAAGTTGTTAATTCCTCACGGAAACAACAAGATGGTGTTCTAATGGTGAAATTTCAGCTGAGAGCATCACTCCAACAACCAAACACAATAAGTCTTTTAAAACCAGGTGTTGTTTTCATGCTATAATTATCACAATCGTTCTTGTTTCATTATTGTCTTGAGCATGTAATTTCTGGTTGAACTGTTAATAATATAGTTGAGTGTTAATTATGGTAAAAAACACTTTCTTGAATAGTTGCTTAGTTGTCGTCGTATCCAAGGACCTTACCAATTACAAGAGTTAATGCATGAGAATGAGTTTAGGATTAGATGCACTTATGTTGTGAATAAGGACCTTACCAATTACAAGAGTTAATGCATGAGAATGAGTTTAGGATCAGATGCACTTATGTTGTGAATAAGGTAATAAGATTAAAATCACAGATTGAGAACTATTTTGAACTCTTTTTTGGGCTGCAATAGTTACAATTGTTTTTCTTCAGCAATGAATTATGGTTGCAATGGTTACCTTAATTCCCTTTTATTGGTTGCAACAGACTATATTTCCTTTTATTATCTTGGTACTGTGGTAGCTCGACTACAGGTATATCTCTGAATCCCTTTCATATATATTTTTTTTTTTAATAAAGTTTGAGTAGTGAGTGCGTCTTTTCCTCAATAGATTCATGGAAACCAAGTTTAGGATTCAATTCAATGCACTTATGTTGTGAATAATGTGATGTGATTTAAATCACAAATTGATAACTATTTTGAACCTTTTTTTGGGCCACAATAGTTACAATTGTTTTTCTTTGATAATGAATTATTGTTGCAATGGTTACCTTAATTCCCTTTTATTGTTTGCAGTATGCTTTATTTTATTTGATTATCTTGCTATTGTTGTTGATCGATTACAAATAAATTTCTGAATCCCTTTCGTTTATTTTTTATTTATTTATTTTATCGTAATGGAGTTTGAGTAGTGAGTGTTTCTCTTCCTCAATAGATTCATGAATTTGCTTGATAACAATGCTTTTCCTTTTCCATAGATGATTTTCTTATATATAGATAGTTTGATATTAAGTTTCAAATTTCTACCCCTATGAGAATTTCAAAAATATTTGGTAAAAGGCAGGTTTTACTTGAGATTTTTTAAATTTTTGCTAAATATTTATATTATTTGTCGCCTTTAAATTTCAAGGTGTTATATTTCACATCCTCTACCATGCATACATCCCTTACCTCTCCCTCCCTTCTATTTTATGTTACTTGTATTCTTTTTCTCTCTATATTCCCTCCCTTTCTCACCATCTTTGTCAACGTACGACCATACATATAGCTTTTGTTAGTTTGTAGTATTTTTTCCCTCCATGTGCAAATGCACGTAGATTTTTTGCTAGTATATATATATATATATATATATATAAATAAATAAAGAAAAGAAAAAAGGAAAACCTATCTTTTCCCTACTTTATCACCTAGAAAGAGATGGAGCCTAAGGGGGGAAAAGACCCAAGAAGGATAAGTTCGAGCTAGGGAAGAACACCCATGGGGTGTCAACGGGGATGATCGGGTTGGGTAACCACATTAACCTTGCCATTACTCCCCCTAAGTTTTGAGAGTACATCCACTTCTACCACTAGAAAAAAAAAAAAAAAAAAAAATCTTTTACGGACAAATTGCATCACTTTGCATGTTAATGACTAGAGTGCATGCATATATTGTATATTTGCCAATCAATTTAAAAAGATTTGATAGAAACATACCAAAACGCAAATGCATCATTGAAAGGTAGAGAATTGAAAGCTTACATGGCTTAATCTCTCTATTGGAGCTCTCGAATCTGCTCTCCTATTACCACCACCATGGAGGACGTGCACTTAAAAATTCAACCTGTTTGATGGTTCTAAATTAAACAAATAGACTTTTGTTGTGCTACACGCTGTGGAAATATTGTTTTTGGTAGAGAGAAAGAGAGAGAGAGAATGTTGTTGATGCACATAAAGTACGTAGAACCATGTTTAATTTCTAAGAGAAGAAATTAATGAATGATAGATTACCATACCTTCACCGTTTCTTGAACGTGCAGCTTCTCTCTTGGTTCATTCCACTCCAAATCATTGAACCATGCTTCTTCTGCTTCGATCTCCCTTAGTCTTGGTGTGCTCTCCCGACTTACTGGGAGCTTTTTCAAATTGGGGCACCCGTAAATGCACAATGCTTCACAGACAGGGAAATTACAGAGTGACAACCCTCGGCATACTGCTGAGAAGTTTGGCAAATCGACCAATCGTAGAACCCTTAATTGAGGAAGCACCACCACCTTGCTGCTCTCATTTTCTCCATCAGTATTACTCTCCACAAATATTTCCTCTAAAACAGGGCAGTCAAAAATTTCAATTTTTTCTAGTTGTGTGAGACCTTGAGCCATACTCATTTCACAGATGTGCTTTAAACGGAAACAACTCCGAATATGAATCTTCTTTAGTCTTGGTGTGCTCTCCGGACTTACTGGGAGCCTTTTCAAATTGGGGCACTGGTTAATGTACAATTCTTCACAGACAGGGAAATTATAGAGTGACACCCCTCGGCATACTGCCGAGAAGTTTGGCAAATTGACCAATCGTAGAACCCTTAATTGAGGAAGCACCACCACCTTGCTGCTCTCGTTTTCTCCATCAGTATTACTCTCCACAAATATTTCCTCTAAAACAGGGCAGTCAAAAATTTCAATTTTTTCTAGTTGTGTGAGACTTTGAGCCATACTCATTTCACAGATGTGCTTCAAACGGAAACAACTCTGAATATGTAGCTTCCTAAGTTTGGGAAGGAGTACCATCATCTTCCCCTTATTTCCCCTGTCATCATCATCATCATGAGCAATTATTTCCTCTGCAACAAAGTTCGACGAAATTGTAATCTCTTCTAGCCGTAGGAGACCTTGTGCGATAGTCACTGGTAGGATTGGACTCAAATTACTACAATCGTCAATACGCAGTTGCCTCAGGTTCTCCAAGCTGCCTTTCAGAAAAGGCCCATTGTAGATTTTCCTCAAGTTGGGTAGTTCTATTAATTGTAATTCTTCCAACCTGTTGAAAGTGACCTCTTCTACCTCAACTCTCAAAATATGCTCCAGATCTCTGCATTCTTGAATGGCGAGAAGCCGTAAGTTGTTTAGACCACTACCCTCTCCAATAAGTCCTCCTGGGTAAATGTTCTTATGACCATGGCAACCTATAAGCCCGAAGACCTCTGTTCGTCCCAACAACTTCTCAACCCATCGGGGAAGTCTAGGGATTGTTATACCGCTAAGAACCATCAGAGTGTCACCTGCTTCCCCTGATGATTCACCAATTCTCCAACGGTCTTCTTCATAATGTCCCAAGCATATAAAAAACCGTGTCAAGTTTTCCCAAGACGGTGACATGACTGAACCGAGACATTCTATGGTTGATAGTTGGAAAAAAAGTGTTGTCAAACCGGCCAAGGATGTCACCTCAGAAAAACAAGCCTTATTTTTATCTCTTGAGCCTTCAGCCTCCCACTCATTAAAGCTACCGAACAGGTTGAGCTCTTCTAAGCGAGATAACCTCGACAAAACTGTTGGGGGAATAATCAACTCGGGGTTATATGACAAATCCAAGGACTTAAGATTTGTTAATCCCCTTATTTCCAGTGGCAAAGTCCTTATGTCAGAGTAAGAAAGATCGAGTATTTCAAGATTCTTCATGTTCCCAAGCAATAACAAATCTAACTCTTTCTTGTCCTCACCCTCCCAAGTCGGCGAACTTAGAAGTAATACTCGAAGCTCCGTTAACCATGAGAATGACGATGGTATTGAACAAATACATGTTATTTTGAGATCTAGAACTTTGAGTGTTGTCATACCCTCAAAACATCCATCAGCTATTTCTCTCAAACTTATATTATCTCGTAATGATAAGGTTATGAGTTGGGAGCAACCCACCTGTTCAGGGACCTCATCAATGTCATTATTCATCAGTGAGAGTCGCTTACATTTTCTCAGGTTTTTCATATCTGGCCATTGCTTCAGTCCTCTTCTAGCTTTTACAACAAAGCCATGTTCTTCCTGTGATGCAATCCATATGGCCACATCTCGAACAATATCATGCATCCTGACACATCTCTCAACTCCATCAACATTTAACAACAAGCATGAGGAAAAAAATCGTCTGCAATTCCGATCTCGTACAATTCCGTGCAATACCACCTTCAGGCGGTGACACGTGTATTGATACCAATACAATGTCCCAGATCTGATTTAAATGTCTTTTCATTGATTTAATGTTTTATTAGTTGTACCAGATCTGGACCATTGTATTGGTATCAATACACGTGTCACCGCTTGAAGGTGGAATTGTACGGAATTGTACAAGATCGGAATTGCAGACGATTTCAACCCCATGCATGACCGTTTAAGCATGTCCAGCACTGTATGTAGCCTATTCCTTCCGTCTTTCAGGGTTTCAATATTTTTAAATACCTCCTCACCCCACACATAAGGAAACAATTCATCCTCAGAAATATCAGAGTCTTCAGGAAATAAACAACACAACAAGAAGCAAAATTGTGTTTCCTCACTCTTGAGATAATCATAACTCAATTTTATGGATAGGAAAACTCTTTCTTCCATACCTGGAATTGTGGATGAGATCGTCGACTTTTTCAGTTGGCTAACCGCATCATTCCATATTATCGGGTCCTTATCTCGCAAGCCCCTTCCAATCGTAACGAGTGCCACTGGCAAACCCCCACATTCTGTAACAACTTTCGTAGCCACCACATGCAGCTCTGGAGAGTCCACACGATCACCTGCGCTCCTTCTAAACAGCTGCCATGCATCTGCTTCCGGTAACACTTTCACTTCAACATTGGATTGAGTCTGCATTTGATTACACACTTCTAGGCTTCTTGTTGTGATAATAATGCTGCAATTGCATTCCCTTCCATCATTGCCTTCGCCGTCTCTATCTCCATGGGGAATTCCAACCTCAGTTAATGTCAGTGGTTTCCATAGATCATCCAAGATTATGAGGATTCGTTTTTCTTGCTTAACTCTCTCCAGCAAACGACTTGCTCTTACTGATTCGCTCACATCCTCGAACTTGAAACCCAACTTCTCTGCAATTTCATTTTGAATATCCGTCAAAATACGGTTTTGAGACACGGTGACCATCACAACTCGATCAAAGAGGCCATTATTTTTCAGTTCCTTTGCCATTTCTTTCATCAAGGTCGTTTTCCCGACCCCGCCCATCCCATAAACTCCGACCATGCTGTACTTCTTGACCTCCAATGCCTCCATAATTTGCTTCATGGCTGATTTGGTGGGCAGATAAACCTGGAAATCAAGTGGTGGCATGAGTTCAATATCATGAGGAGGTGGAGGAGGAATTGAAACGGCATCAAATTGGCCTTCTGTTCGGAGATTGTTGACTTCATCGGTCTTTCTTTTTGCTTCTTTACCCAGACGATAACGAGCACGGCAGCCGACCTTGAAGCATCCCTTGTTCTCTTCAAATGCATCATACAAATCGGACACCTCACGCTGTGTGGCATCAACTCTATCTAACCAACTTTTCACCACTTCTTTAATCACTTGCCCTCTTCTTTGATTGACATCGACAGACCTCTGATTGTCTGTTCTCAATTCTTCAAGTCTTTTCATTTGGTTTCTAAGTTCATTGAAGTTTCTCTCGTAGTGAACCAGATAGCCAAGATTACGCAGAAACGGAGGAATCAAAAGATTGACCAGTTCAGAAACAAGACCGGTGACAATTTCCATTGTGGTAATTCAGGTAAACGGAGGCTATGAGCTCTGAAATCTGAATCAAGCTGCTGAAACTATTCACAACAACTTTCTTGGATGAGGTAAGTGAGAAAGCTTAGCAAATGATAAGACGAGTGGATTTTTGTATGGAGAAACCAAGTAGGAAATGTCGTACAACATAAGCGACAAGTAATCTACATTCCCACAAATTTGAACATGCTTTGCTTGGATTCTCATGGATGGCTTTCAACCTTGTCAAGTAATGCCTTACTCATTTGGTTTGAAAGGGATAAAAGAGAAAAAGGATTTACTTTGGGCTCCAAAGAGGAAACCCCACCTATTCTCATCTTAGTTAAGCTTCACTCTTTCTAATGAATAAAAACGTTTAAATGTTTAAATGTTTAAATGTTTTACTCAACAAGGCACATCCACTCTGGAATCTATGGATGGCACTCCTAGTTGTGCCATAGGAATGATCACAATTTTGGCCATTAGGATTAGTTATCTAAGATATGATCTGGATTTTATTTACCACGTGTTGAAATTCAGACTGAAATTCAATTATATAACTTTTCCTGTATTGGGGTGCTCATTCTCAATGGTCCATGCATGTTTTTGCTTGCATCCCCTCTTGTTAATCCTGAATTTCTCCATGCATTCTCTCACTACTTGGCCAACTCCTCTTTCTATATCTACAAATTAATTTCAACCTCATTGGATCTGTTATATAGCACAATTAGGTGTGTTATCCATTGATTCCACGGTGGATACGCCGTCCAATTAAACTGGTCTCTGTTTTAGAAAAACGGAGGAAAACAATTAAAAGCAGTTTTTTTTTTTATCCTCACACACTCTGCCAAGAAACAAATAACTGAAAAAGCTTTTTCTTTTTTAATTTTTATTTTTTTATAGATTATGCCTTGCTTGGATTTACATCGACTGCTTTTGGCTTTGTGTTAAGTAATGTCTTATTCGTTTGTCTTGAAAGAGGGAAGAGTGGGGTGCGAAAGGTACTGAATTGGGCTTCACTGTTCTTGAATAAAGAGAAAAGTTTATACCCTCTAGTCACTCCCTCATTCTCACAAATACATTTTTTTTTCTCTTGGAAGCAATAGAAGATACTTCTATCCCCCCCCCCCCCCCCCCAAAAAAAAAAAAGAAGTAAAAAGATACTCTTAGCTGTGTGCCATTGAAAGGATGATGAAGTAATTTCGATCATGGGATATGAAATGGTCTATATTTGCCACTGCATTAAAATTTAAAATGAAAATAGTAGATTATGCCCACAAAGGGGCCCAATGAGCCACAGCTGTCACAATACTACAACTGTTATTACTCTTTTTCAAGAATGCGGGATAGAAAGATTGAATCACCAACCTTCCCTAGACTCAGGTTAGGTGCCGACCATCAAACTAGAAGCTCCATCCCCAAACAATAGACCTTAAGATACAATTAGATTTACCATCTACAGATTCTATGAAGTGCTATATAGGGAAACCGCTCCCTTCCTTTTCTATTCAAAAACTCAAAACGCTTTTCCCTTGCACACTCTCACCCTCACCCTCCAGATCCAGGTCCACACATATACGCACGAACATACGGCCCGAGCCGTTTAGCTAAGTCCAGGAGCTACCAGTAGCCTGGTTTTGGCGGATTTTCTGTGCTGATTTGGTAAGGTTTTTTATTTTTTATTTTTTGGCCAAATAAGACTTTGAATTTACTACCAAATATTTAGAACAACCCATTGGATGTCCAAATAAGGATTTTTTTTTTTTTTTGGGGGGG
>NC_056563.1:20121701-20138420 GCF_013358625.1 Macadamia integrifolia | reverse complement strand
TTTTTTTTTTAAACTGAACCTGCACCATAGTGATGCTGGGTACAAATGTTACGCAGTGTCTTTGCTCACAAAGGGACCGATATGAAATAATTAAGGGCAAGAAAACATAAACACTAGCCCACTTTAGCAAATGACACAAAAGATATGTTTGCTCATGCGGCAAAGCTGAGTATAATCCACAGCTGCATGTGAGAGAGCCTACAGGATATAGAGTACCAAGGCCCAAACAGGGTAGACCAGCAAAATGATAATCCCCAATGTATTGGAGATACCATGGGTCCGTGTGAAGGAATTCCTGAACCCACCAGATGCACGGATGTGCTCTTGTAACAGATAACACCCAATGGCAAGACATATCAGAAGGCAGACCCAACTGTTCCTCAGGGTGTGCGCGAAGAAGCTTGGAGCCACAACCAGGAGAAGAATCAATGATCCAGGCATCTCCAGCCAGTCTGCACCGACCCACCATGCATATTCATCATCAATAAACAGGATGAGCATCAAAATGCTATCCTAGCTAAAATTAGTTCTCTGGGGGTTCCCCTATTGACTTATGAACATGTAAAACAGTGCACACATGTACTTTATGTGACTGAACTAATAGAGCCTTTCATTCTATGCATAGAGTATTTTATTTATAGAGAAGTTACTTATTTGTTGTTCGTGAATAAGATTTCCATAATAGCATTTCGAACCACCTAAAAGAGAGAAAGGCAAGAGGTGTGACAGAAAAGTGACGTGTCTGAGGCAGAGGCGGATGCAGTGAAATTTCGTCTAGGTATGCCTATACGTTAATTTTGTATATTCGTTCATTTATTTTTTCTAATATATTCTTGCATATCAAGATAACAGGAAGAAAACTTATACACAAGAATCAAGGAAATATGGTTCAAAGTTAAGTGACAATCCAAACATAGTCAAATAAAGCCTAAAGGTTTTATAAGTCTCAGTCCCTGATTGTTGTCATGCAAAGTATTGATTTCAATATTCAAAATGAGAGGAAAGGACAAAGGATCGTACAGAAACTGCATAAGAACAAAACAGCAAATGTAACTTAGGGACTGAAACTCAACAAGTTCCAGTTAGAAGTAACTCGTGCGGTCGTGCCAAATATACAGACCACACAAGCATCTGCAAAAATATATAGCCACAGGGAGCCAAAGAAGGTATAAGGTTACATTCACAAGGGATGAGGTGGATGTCCCATTGACAAGAACCTGAGTGGGAGGGATCAACCACTGTGAGTAGACCATATGCTTGCTTCATGTATTCACAGTACAAGAAGGGAAAATCATGATACAACCAATAAATGGAGACCCTAGATAAATGCTTCTGGAATTTCCGAATTAAAATCTCTGATAAAACAAAGGAGGAAAAAAAAAAAATTAAGTTATTATAGTCCTAAAGACAGAATATGGTTTTCTGTCTGCAAAGATGCATTTAAACAATGCAAAGAATAGATAAAGAAAAAGACCCAGAAATCAAACTCTCACACGAAAGAGTGGTCTCATTTATACCTGTTCTAAGAACGGAGCCAAAGAAGGTATAAGGTTACATTCACAAGGAATGAGGTGGATGTCCCATTGACAAGAACCTGAGTGGGAGGGATCAACCACTGTGAGTAGACCATATGCTTGCTTCATGTATTCACAGTACAAGAAGGGAAAATCATGATACAACCAATAAATGGAGACCCTAGATAAATGCTTCTGGAATTTCCGAATTAAAATCTCTGATAAAACAAAGGAGGAAAAAAAAAAAAATTAAGTTCTTATAGTCCTAAAGACAGAATATGGTTTTCTGTCTGCAAAGATGCATTTAAACAATGCAAAGAATAGATAAAGAAAAAGACCCAGAAATCAAACTCTCACACGAAAGAGTGGTCTCATTTATACCTGTTCTAAGAACGGATGACAGACCGCTAGAGATATAAAGGACATAATGGACACTGATCTTATGAGAATAAGAAATACTATTACAACAATATCAAGAAATACTGCCATGAAATTGAACAATGTTAAAAGGTTCAGGCTGCCAGGGAAAATGCCCAGGTTCGGTTCTTGAGGGAGACCACTTTATGCAAAAAGGCCAAAGGTTAGGACTGACACCAAACTCATCCATCAAGACCCTGCATAGGCGGGACCAGCACTGGATAATGGCCCTTTTTAATTTGAATGAGATTGATACATGGGCATCTAAGCCTATTGCAATAGTTATTCTTAGTAACTTGTAGTCTATTGCCCTGTTCAAAAGAGTTGGAAAGAAAAAAAGAAAAAATAGGTGCTCGTTATTGTATCAGTCCAGCAGGGTCATATTTGTATTTTAGTGTTGAAAAGAAAATAATAAATTTCCAGCAGTGTCGGTACAATAACTGTTTTGAATTAGTAGGGTATTCTGGTAAGTTCTGTTCTTTGAAGGTATTTCTGTTATTAAACCTCTTTAATAGATGTGATTGACACTCATGCAAGGGTATACTTTCTATTCAGCTGAATCTATGTGGACTTAAATTGGAGTTTTTGGTTCAAAGTTCAAACTTAGAGAGTTAGTCTTAGAGTAGGGCTTTAGTAATAGTCCTGATACACATCATGGCCATTGGTTAGGATTCACTAACCTCCCCACATATATATTTCCCCTTCAGTAGTTTAATTGGTTCACTAACTTTCTAAATTCTCAAACACATTCTGTATAGGATTTAAACAGGCTTAGTTACTAATATTTTAAACCATTGTGAGCCCTATAAAAAGGCATCGGGTACTCCCATGGCAGTTATGGTGTAGGTTGTTTATTCATGAAATTAAATTTTCTTCTTTTATTAAAATATTCATGAAATTGAAGTTTACTTAGCCCTATTGTTCTACTCTTGTGGTTGCTTGCCTAGGGTTATTCAATTATAGCATTAGTGGTTGCTGTATCAAACCCTATGTGAGCTGTTCATAACCCACCAATGACTTTCTATTTTCCCTGTAATACAATTTCCATCATTTTATCTTACTATTAACCCATGGTTTCACCAGTCCTGAAAGGATCAATCAAGAACAAGTTCTCATGGTCGCTAATTTCCAGAGTTATTGTTGTTGTTGAAAGGTAGTCTATTCTTCCTTCTAGACTTCTACTCTCTATTTGAAACTTATAACTGAATTCCATTACCAGCAATGGTTCGCTGATTCTCTACGACTAAAACCCATCACCTGCACTCCCTCCATCCTCATCGTTTCTAAATTAACCCATCACATTCACTCAAATTCTGTACTTGACACCTAATCCAGGTGTGCTTCTGCAGCTATTTTTTTCCAATTTATTCTCAATCCAAACCCAAATTCCCAGTCCAGAAATCCTAGTTTCAGACTTGTGCAATGTTGCTCACAAAAGAGAGTTTTTTTTTTTTTTCTTTCTGGATAGGCACCCTTGCCCATTTGGTTTGGCATGGTGCTTTTACTCCTCGTTCAACTGATTTGACTGATGGCTAACACCTCCTACATCACAGATGCTGGTTATCAACAAATCAATTAATTCTACCTAGCACACTTGGTAGCATGTGGTGCGTGGAAGTCCATTGCTACCAGGAGGTATTCAGAAGAGAAGTTAATCAGCTAAGAAATGAGAGATATTTTAGCTGCAGTTTGTAAGGAATATTAGGGGTCTATTATGGAATATTCTCTAAAAAGGAAAAGCTTCAAAGTTAATATTTTGCAAATTCTAGGATGTTTCGTACAGTCTCCATAGTCCATACAGGTTTTGGATAGCATTTTTATACGGAACCGTATTTGTTAGGAGTAACATTACCATCATGACGAAGATTAGATTATATAAATAGGTCATGCTAAGCTACAAGGGACAGTAACGTGGTGCAAATCCCTCTTTAATAGGGTCCTAAGAGGGTGGATTGAGGTGGGTCCTAAACTTGTGCCATTTATTAATTTTTTGGCTGCTTCGCCCCCAGCCCGCCAAACCATGTCTTCGCTAGCAGCCTGAGTTTTTACCAGCACCAAGCAATAGTTTGTCATATACATAGTTACATGCACATATACATAAATATATGTCCACATGACTCAATCATTGGAAACTTTTCAATGTCATGGTGTTGCAAGGGGGGGGGGGTGGTATTCAGTTTCATCATACAATATGACAGTGGAAATCTTTTAGCTGCAGAAGGCTCTAGAGGAAACACTACCCATTTGCCATGACTGAATAGCTAACTCCCATTGGAAGATCAAGGGTGATAAGTCATAGGAAAAGGCACATTTTATTTATAGACACATCCATCCAATGAATTATTGTACAACTCATGATCCAAAACTTAATATGGAATGTTCTATAACCTAAATGTTAAAGTATAATCCATATATTGGCCCAGTGAAAGCCAAAGAAATTCCCAGGTGCAGAAAACTGACACTTGCTCACCTGAATTGCAGTTTAAAGATAAGAGCAGAGCCCAAATCTGATGGCAACCAGGGTTAGGCTTTACTTCTCACCTAGTGGGCTTGGTAGCAAACTAAATGTGCCAGTTATGGATTGAGGGCAAAGACATTTTGCACCCTACATATCTTTGTTAACAAAAAGAATATAACTAGGAAGTTTGAATGTGTACTTTCACCTGTGTTGGAAGACACATGATCAATCAAGATTGTTAGAAAGACAAGAATCAAGTACCTGGAAAGTGCCGTGGGAAGAAAAGCCGTAACACAACTGCAATAAAGGCAATCCATTTTCCAACCTCCCCCCTGCACCATAACCAAATTGAATTAGTTTATATGGAAAAGATAAAAGAAGAAAAAAAAATATGGAAAGAACAAAAGTGAACTAACTTTAAGGATGATCACCTGAAGAAGTTGAACAATACTGAAGGAAGACTGAAGAAAATATATGGAACTAAAAGTGAAGTCAGCATGTTCGTCCTCCAGTTTGTTCGATCCAATACCAACAGATAACTGCATTAAGAATATGAAAGAATGCTGTGAACAACCAAAGATAGCTAGCTCTTTAAGAGGAAGTAAATATGCTCTACAGCATATGGACCCACACCAGAGTTAAAACTTGCAGTAGTATTATGCCGAAGTTCTCATATGATGCTTTTCAGTGACTAATTAAGTAGTTGTCTATCAATTGACACAGACAGCTTATAAATAAAATCCTTCTGTAATACATAAGAAACTAAAGCTGTAAGATCCTCTCTTCTCCCTTTAGAAGGCTCTTCCAGAACAGACAAGCAGTGAAATATTTAGCTTCCCAAATCAATTAGCTCTTTTTCTGACACTCATTTCTTAGCAATAATAAAAACTTTCTCCATATCTAAATCTAGAAACAACACTAAGCATTTTCTTGTAATGCAAGTGCAATACTCTGGCAGCAAACAAGAAATGGAATACAGCTTCCACGCAAAGTCCATGCCAAAACAATTGATAATCATATGTAGGCAAATAACATTCAAAAGGGCTTGTTAATTAGCAGAATCCATTCATCCATAAAAAGTAATAGCAAGATATAGGAAATCCACCCAGAAAATTGAACAGAACTTCATGATCATATATAATGAAATCCATGTGCTTGTGAATGGCGGTCGTGACTCTTTGTTTCACAGGAGAGAATAAATTATTAACGATACCAGTGATCGTGATTTAAAATGCAAAACTCTAATTCTGGACTTCTTTGAGTTGATATAACAATTATAGCAGATATTAGGTGATATTCAGGTACATCTAATCAATTTATAACTGCTAAATGCCTTAACTTGTCTGATCTCACAAAAAAGCAACAGAATGCTGCAAAGTTCTAGCATTTTCCATGCCAACAAGATTACTGGCTACAATAGTTCATTCCAAAAGGACAGCTCTCCAAAACTACATTCCTCGAGCTGATGGGGCTAATAAGAATAGGAGCCATATTGTTTGCTTAACAAGCCATTTACACAACTCTCTGAAATCTAAGAATTATGAATTAAGAACATCCAAAATCATATTGCAGGCTACAGTATAATATAATCAAGATGATCAAACAAGTTCATTATCAGGAAATAATGATTCAGAAGAATGATGAGACAAAAAGGACTCCATCTCGATATCTAAATTCACAACTAAAAAACATAAATTCATCAAATTATCTTGAAGAACACAAAACCAGAGTAACTTAAATCTTCCCATGAACAGGTATCACAAAAATAATAAAACACCAAGAAAAGGCAAGAACACTTAAAATTAAGTAATTCAACTTAGCAAGAAGAAGGCATTCTCGAGAGAGAGAGAGAGAGAGAGAGACAGAAGTTACATCGCAGCAAAGGAAGCCAGCCATTCAAGAAAGGAAGTCCCAAAACCTAGGCCTCCCAACTTCACAGCATGAGTGGCGAGATTCTTCGCGGCATTGCCGAGATCCTTCAGATCGGAATGGATCAATTCACTCGTGGCTGGATCAGTTCTCATGAGCAGATATCCCATCCTCCCCATTGTTCAGATACAAAAGGGAAAAACGAAAGAGGTAGCAAAATACAGAACCAGAATTTGTAGTTGCAGGGTAGAATCTGAGAGAGACAGAGGAAACAAAGAAACGGAGAAAACAGAGTCTGATCCTCGACAGCCCGACCTATCCGCTTTTCTTCTGGAAATGATTTGGGTTCTACTCTCGCGAAGACTGCTTACTGATTTGTAAAGAGAGAGAGAGAGAACTGAGTCAGACACTGTAGCGAGTGTAACGGGGAACCAGAGCAGCTACCATTTTCAAAGCAGACATTTACTGAATAAGCACGACACGTGGATGCTTCATGGGAAAACCATGCTCTGTGCGTCACCGGAGTTTATCCTGATTGGCGTGGATTATGCAAAACCATTGGTTTCTTCGTCCGAGGTGCTGATGCCTAAAATCCTGACTACAACGCATTCATATTAAAGTTGTCCTGATCTTATCCCTCTATCTCATTCCAACTCATATGTAGTATATACGTATGCGGAGGATAATGTCTATTTTGTACAATAGTTATAAATTTATTATACATTTCCATATGAGTTATATTTAGAGAATTACTAGTGATGAAACTTAATGGGATTTAATGATGACGGCAATCCCTGGAAATCTTGCAATAAATGTTTAAACATACGGATGTTTAGTGTTCTATTAAATATCACAATAAAAAAAAAGGTAATTTATAGCACCACCCCTGGAGAATGTTACTATTATAGAAACACCCTTCTGTTTTATCAAATTAGACTCAGACCCTTTACCATTAGTTACTGTCAAGAAATATACCTCATATGCTAATAATGTCAGCTACTATATTTTATTTTAGAGAAAATTATAATGCCACCCCTGAACTTTGGTTTGTAATCAATGTCATCCCATGTACTTTTTGAAATAATAAAGACACCCCCTATTAATTTAAAAAATATCAAATCCATCCCTGTTTAGTTAAAGAATAACTGTTAGTTTTTTCATTAAATACCCAAAACACCCTCATTCAATGTGACATTACTAACCTACCCTTTGCCCCTTATTCTAAACCATCTCCTTCTATTCCACACCTTGGGCTTCTTATTTGGGTAGCCAAAACCTACAACTATCGGTTCTCCAGCATTTTGTGTGTACCCGTCCCCTCCGACGAAGGTTCGCGCTACCCATTTCCTTCGGCAAAGGTTCACGGCTACATGGAATGAAGATGGTCTGGTCTGGCTCACATGGAACAATTTACATCAAGAAAAGAGAAGGCCTTGGGCTCTATTATGCCTGTTGATGCCTCCATTGATGGACTTTCTGTCCTCCTTGGCGCTACAATCGAGAGTTGTCTCACCTTAGCCAACCTCGTTAATGGCGACAAGGACCAGACGGGATAAAAATTTTAGTTCCTTGATCATAATACCCTCCACTCCAAATTCAAAATCACACTCATTCTGCCATTGCACTTTTAATCCCTCACTTGGGTAGTTTCGGAAATACGGCCTGAAGTGGTCCATCTCTCACAGACTTTCCCTGAAGAGGAAAAGCCATTACAGTTGCACTATAACCATTACGGCATTACCCCATTTGAGGAGCAACAGAAAAACATCTTTTCCAACATTAAACGACAATGTCTTAAGATCAAACCCTGCGTATAATCAGTTTCAGAGATAATGGAGAAATGGGTTTTGAGTGAGGAAGAGGAAGATCAAGTTGCAGACTTGCTTCAGCTGAGGGCACAGGACAAGGTTTATCAAACATTGTCATAACCTGGAAGTATTAATCCATTCATTTATGTGATGGAAAGAAAAAGAAGAACAGAGAGGAGTAAAGAGATAGAATCAAATAAAAAAGAAGTGGAGAAAGAATAACAGAAGAAAAGAAGGAAAAGAAAAAAAAAAAAAAATCTGTAGGACCAGGAGTGGTTAGTTGTTCTTCATTTCTCTCCTCAGAAGAAACCCACCTGGGTTGGGTTGAGATCATCACCATAATATGAAGGGAAATACTTATTTATTATCAAAAGCCAAGCCAGAGCAGACCATCTCCATTCCAGTTTCAAAGAGAAAAACTAGTGTTAATTCAAAATACCCATTTTACATTATCACGAACTTTCGCCGGAGGGAATGGGTAGCTGCAAGCCTTCGCCGGAGGGAGGGGTGCACAGGAAACGCTAGAGAACCGATAGTTTTAGGTTTTGGCTGTCCAAATAAGAAGCCCAAGGCGTGGAATAGAAGGAGATGATTTAAAAGAAGGGGCAAGGGTAAGACAGTAATGTCACCATGAGTGGGGGTGTCTTAGGCATTTAACAAAAAAACTAAGAGTCCGTTTGGTATCGTTTTTAAAAAACGTTTCTATTGTTTTTTCGTTTTATTGGAACAAAAAAAACGCAAAAAACTGTTTGGTACGCCGAGGCTTTATTTCAGTTTTTATGAAACAAAAATTATAAAAAAAAAAAAAAAGAAAATGGAACAAAAGTCGGAACTCCAAAAGCGAGTTCCGACAATGATGTTTCGTTTCAAAATCCCTAAAAAAAATACCGTTCTCGATAGCTGGAGCGAGAGGAATTATCTGCAGCTACTCTTCTCTCTTCTTCTCCTCTGTTCGCGTGACTCTTTTCTTCTCCTCTGTTCCCTTCTTTCTTCTTCTCTCTTCTTCTTCTGTTCTAACCGTTTTTCCTTCCTCTTCATTTCCTATAATCACAGATCAAACAGGAATGGGATTTAGGGCTTTTTCGAGTGATTAAGATAGAAATATATTCTGGGTTGAAGAAGATCAAGCTTCAATGTTTTAAGGAGAAATTTCAATCACACGCATAGCAGGTACAAGAAGGCTTCAAATATTCCCCGAATCGCTTTAAATAGGTAAATCGCATAGCAGGTAACAAAGGAGTTCGGCTGCGTTTGATCCCTGCTCTCCCTCAACTCTAATCTACACTACCTTCGTTTGACATCGATAGTGCGAACTGGGCTGGAAGAGTAAAGAAACCCTTGGAACCGACGATTTTGGTTAAACTCCTCTCAACATCGGTAGTGCGAACTCGGGTAGAACCCTTTTGGTGAAATCCCTGCTCTCCATCTCTCTTGCCTCTCAGATCTTCAAGGTACTGAAATCGTCTCCATTCTTTTGGTGAAATCCCTCTCAACAATTAAATGTTTCAGAATATTTCTACCATTTTTCAACCCTAGAACATCTGAAATTTCAATTTTTTTTTTCAACGCCACTACTGTAGGGACACTAGAAACACATTATCAAAACTGAAATTGTTTTTTGTTTGATTGATTATTGCTTTTTCAATTATGTTTGAATGCCATGTCTTGATGCTCTGTGTTCTACCCCCAACTGGTTTTGGTGATATGTTTGTTTGATTATTGCTTTTTGAATGCTTTGTGTTGATGCTCTGTTCCTGCTGAGTTCATAGATATTTCAATTGATAGATAATTGTTAGCAGATGCACAAACCCAAGATAATAGAAGTGATGTGGTTGTAGCTGCAAGCACAACCAACCAATTATGAAAACATGAAAAAGATGCATTGATAGGGGAAGGTGGGAACTAAAGACATAGGTCATAAGTATGATGTAGCTTACTGGAATATGAACATTTTTCTGCCCTTTGATTGGGCATGAGCAAACAAAAAAACTTTGACAAGTTCAGATTTCAAAGAACCATTTATCTTCAATTTCAGATTCTGACAAGTATCAAACAGTCCTATTATAAATAGGATTGCATCTAAGGATTTAAACCTGAAATCAAGTCTTTCTTGTTGTTATTATTATTATTATTTTTTTTGGATATGATATTATGCTGATTATACTAAACTAGAAAAATAACTTGTGCAATGGGTTTTTTTTCTTGTTCATGGTTTTTTTTTTCCCCCCACTTGAAGATGTCCCATTGCAAGTTATGTATTCAGATTCATCCTGTATAATAACCTAGTATGCTAACTTTGGGATTTTCCTATAATGTCTAGTTATTATGTCTGGAAGTAGTATCCCTGTTGTTAAATGGTCAGAACTTGAAACCAATGTTTTCATTGAGGCAATGAAAAAAACTGTAAAAAATGGTCACAAATCCTGTAATTCATTTAACAAAACTAGATGGGAGGCCATTACAAAGCAATTTCAGATGGCTTTAAATCGTACAGTTGGGAGAGAACAATTATGCAACAAGATGAACAAATTGAAATACGAGTACCAACAATTCAAGAGACTGCTTGACACAACTGGATTTGGGTGGAACTCAATGACAAAATCAGTCACAGTTGATGATGAGTCCATATGGGATAGGGCAATACAGGTACTATAGATCTCATTAGCTAGTTGAATTATTTCAAAATTAGATTACAATGAGTAGTACTTTATACTAGTGATACAATGACTGCTTATGCAGGAAAATCCAGGTTGGTTGAAATACAAGAAGAATGGACTAAACAACTGGTCAGATTTAAGCATGATATTTAGGGATGCCTATGCTAGAGGAAACTTAGGGGTTGACAGTGCTCAAGATTTGGATTACATCGAAGCTGATAATAGTGTTGATATTAAGCAAGTCTTTGAATCTCCTACTACCCTGGTGTATTTGGGCATGACTGACCCCTTCCATGAGGATACTCCTACTCCAACTCAGATCACCACAAGCGAAGTCTTGATAGGACACCCACGGGACGAAGAAAAAAGAGTGCCAATAAGGGAGATAGCCACGTGAAGGACTTGTATTTATCCATTAAAATTGACAAAGCATCCGGTACTTCCGTTACATTTCCTGTTTGTGGTGGTGAGGGTGCATCTCGTCCTCGAGATTTCAGTGTAAGTTCATGTGAGGCATTATTATCCTCCATACCGGATATGTCAAAGGAGACGTAATTGAAGGCCACCAGTTGTATGTGTGTTGATCCTAGTTGGAGGGAATTGTTTGTCTGTGCAGAACCTGTTAAGAGGACTTGGCTTTTAGATGATTTAGAGTAGTTTGTTTGATTCTACTGTTGGGATTAATTTTGATGGTTGTATTTGAATACTACTTTTGATAATTTTGGATTCAGGACAATACTTTCGATGATGGCTACTTGTGTTTTATTTCTGAATTTTTTTTTTTTTATATTGATGTGTGTAATGTTGAACATGTGTTTTGGGTATGCTAGCCAATATGTCAGATTGTTATGTTTTATAGTTATTTTTTTTTTTTTTTTTTTTGAAATTGAGAAGTAGTTGTCGATTTATTGTAGTTATGTCAAATGCATTATGTGAAACTTCTAGTGATGAAGAAGATATGATCATTCACATGGGAATGGAATTACTGAGTGAGGCTGTATATATTCGGGAACCATGTAGAGATTGTGTATTTTCAAGTGTTGTCATGATGCATAAGGTATTGAATGGACATGCCAACAGACGCTATAAAGAGTTTAGGATGGAACATCATGTCTTCCTCTACCTATGTGATTATGTTAGACATAGGGGTTGGTTGAAAGACACGACCAACATCCGAGTGGATGAATAGCTTGGAATGTTCCTGTGGATTATTGGGAAGGGTTCAAGTAAAAGGGACACCCAAAATTATTTCAACCACTCCGAAGAAACAATTAGTCGAACATTCAATGTTGTCTTGATTGCAATGCAACGCCTGGCTAAGGAGAAAATCATACCGCCAGATGTCAGTATGATACCGATAGAGATTGCACAGAACCTGAAATACTACCCTTTTTTCAAGGTAAATCTGTTAATATGATACATGTTTGTAATTAAATATATGAATATTTATATTCTTATATGTAGTGACCATTTAATTGTCACTATATGTCATAGCACTATATTAGCACCATAGGTGGTTCTCACATCCATGCGATAGTTCCAAGAGATGATCAAACTCAATATAGGAATCGGAAGGGGATCACAACTCAAAATGTGATGCATGCATGTTCATTTGACATGCGATTCACATATGTGTATGCGGGATGGGAAGGTAGTGCAAATAATTGTCGAGTACTTGAACAGGCAAAGAGTGATCCTCGATTGAGTTTTTCACATCCACCTCCAGGTATTAACTTTATACTAGTATATTAGATTTTCATTTGAATGTATACGTAATGTCTGTATATTATTTTTTGTCTGTAGGAAAGTATTATGTTGTCGACTCTGGGTATGCCAGCCAATCTGAATTTTTGACACCATTTAGGGCTGAGAGGTACCATCTATCAGACTACAAAGGGCGTAGAAGATCCCCAAGGATAACAAAAGAGTTGTTCAATTATAGACATTCATCATTTCGGAATGTCATTGAACGTACATTTGGGGTATTGAAGAACAAATTTCAAATTTTAAGGCTAATACACCAATTCCTAGTGAAAGCTCAGGCATCAATCATACTGGCATGTTGTGGGCTACACAATTATATTCAAGAAGAGTATATTGCTGATGCTGAATTCGTGGGGATGAGTGATGATTTAAAAGTTACAGAAGATGACTTGAATCAGCCACATGAAGATTTCGTTGATCATTCTATATCACAATCTAGTCAACGAAATAGGGCAAAAGAGATGAATGCCACTAGGCTAAGAATTAGAAATGCAATGGCTAGACAGCAAAGGATGTCAGAACTAATTAAAAACTAAAATCGATAACTATTTTGACAAAACTGAAAACCTAAATTGATGTTTCAAGTGATGTAGTACTTGTTTTATATTATGTTTATATATGTGGTACAAGTTGATATATTATTATGAATGTCATATATTTGGATGCTATATTAACTTCTTTGATATTTAAATTACTGTTACAGATGACTTCTTCTATGCCCCCACTCATAATAGCAAATTGTGAAATTTACGGGAAGAGTTATGGTAAATATACAACCAAATCGGGTAAAAATATTGGAAGAGAATTTTTCAAGTGTCAAGATTCATATAATTTTTTCATGTGGGTGGACCAACTACATCTATGTAGATGTGGTAAAAGTCAATGTAAAGTACGAACTGCAACGAAAGGTCCAAACAAGGGACAGTATTTTCTATGTTGCCCAAATTCAACTGGGATAATTTATTTCTATGATTGATCTATACCTATAGATAATTTTAATTTTTTTTTAATTCGATGTTAAATTTCAATGACCCTAATCACATCTATTATTTGATATAGGCTGATAACCGTGGATGTGGTATGTTTGTATGGTTGAAAGATGAAAGGGACATCAACATCATTATGTTCAGAAAGCTCAACATCAACATCATCCACACCACTGTCCATTTCGAACGAGTACATGAAAGGATATCTGAAAGGGACACTTAAAGGATTAGAGGACCAAACAAATAAGATGAAAGATATCCTCCATGCATTCAAGTCTTTAGACTTGGACAAAAGGGAAAATTTGAGAAATTATGTAATAATTAACTTGGACAAGGCATTGTTAGTTTTGTATTTTATTCATCCTTTTGAAACCATGTTTTTTTTAGTTGATATGTAATACTTTATTGTCCCAAAGGATTTGTATGTTTATAGTATTTTAATGTTATTTATGTAATTATTGACTTAAAAGAAAAGAAAAGAGAAAATAAAAATGTTTCTGCAACAAGCATTACCAAACAGCAAAACTGTCATTTTTTGTTTTGAAACTGTTCTAGAAACAGATTCACCAAACAGCCTTAAATCGTTTAAAAACGGCGTTTTGACACAGCAAGTGAAATTTTCGTTTTTGACACTAAACGGAGTTTCTGGAACAGAAATGATACCAAACGGAGCCTAACAGTTATTCCTTCACTTAACAAGGATGGATAACAACAGTGATGGATTTGGTGTGTCTTTGTTATTTCAAAAAGTATAGGGGGTGGCATTATAATTTTCTCTTTATTTATACCAAAATGCCCTTACTAACTGTGAAGTACCTAAAATGCCCATGTAATAAGTCTCACCCCAAATCATCTACACCCACAACCATGTCGGCTTCTCCATCCAGCTCACATTCTCTCAGGCAGCTCACATTCCCTGCATTTCAGGTGTACTCTCCGTCATCCCCGACAAGATCCGCCACCCACACCCCTCACTTTCTCAGCCACTCTAATGCTTCCGGTCTATGGCCTAGTTTTGATTACGCCGATGTATTATCATTGGAGTTTTGGATACGGGTATCATTCCTAAGAGCCCCAGCTTTTCTAAGACTAGGTTTTCCCCTGTACCCTCCACTTGGAAAGGTATCTGGCAAACCAGACCTGATTTCCTGGCTTGTACCAGGAAAATAATATGTGTCAAAGCTTTCTACAAAGGTTACAAAGCCTTCCTGAGAGAAGGAAGCCCCATCCAAGAGTTTTTTGAATCCAAGTCTCCCAGGGACACCGAAGGTCATGGCACCCATAATGCATCTTTGGCCGTTGGATATGCCATTGAAAATGACGGTTTCTTCAAAAAAGCGGTTAGAGAAATGAGAAGAATGGCCTTGAAGGCGAGAATAGCTACCTACAAGATTTGTTGGAAAATAGGCTGCTTCGACTCTGATATTCTTGCCGCCATGGATCAAGTTGTTGCCAACGGTGTCCATGTTATCTCTCCTTCCGTAGATAGTGTCATTTATGATTGTCACTACTATGATTCGATTGCCATTGAACCTTCGGGGCCTCCCAGAAAGGCGTGCTTGTTTTCTGCTCTGCTGGGAACTCTGGCCCTACTCCTTATACTACTATAAACATCGCCCCTTGGATTCTAACCATTGGTGCCTCCACCATATATTGGGAATACCTGGCCGACGTGGTTCTCGGAGATGGAAGTGTTTTCAACAGAGTCTCTCTTTACTTGGGGGATCCACTCAACAAATTGTATTTACCCCTTTTCTACGATGTCGACCTCGGTGGCAAATATTGCTGCCCTAAGGGACTCAATTCCTTCAAAGTAGTTGGGAAGATCATTGTCTGCAATTGTGGCCGTATCACGAGAGTGGAGAAAGGGAATATCGTCAAGAGCGCCGACGACGTAGGGATGATATTGGCAAACACCGCCGATTGTCTGGAAGAGCTCATCGTCGAATTTCATGTCATCCTTAGCAACCCCTCTACTTGATTTCTTCCCTCTGGTGTGTAGAACTCGCAGAGATGAAGAATCTCCAACTTGAATCACCCAAATCCGATTAAAATGATGGAGATATGACCATTTTGAAGTTAGAGCAATGAGATAGCCTGAAATAGAATCTTCGTAGGGGTGGCATAGGATACACCGGCGGTGCGCACAACAGGGGCGAAATCTGACTATAGATCTCATATAAAAGATCTTATAATCTAAACCGTCCGATTAAACCAACGGACAATAGATCCAAATCATTAGATTTGAATTTTGATGATGTCATCATGACGTAAGCGCTGATATCGTCAGAAGTGTTGTCGACCACAGATTGGCTACAACAGTGTATATTCCGGATCTATGTCGGCTTAACCCATAAAGGAGAATCATTTATAGACCATTACATTTGGATCTATAAGATCTACTTGATCCAGATCTAAGGGATTGGAATCTAAGCTTCGGTGATGATGCACATCACACACTAGTCAATGCAATATGGTGTAGCGCCAGACCATCATGTCTAATACACTCCACCAATGAGAAGCCTTGGATAAGCATCTTCAACGCAAGCTCTTGTACGAACCATCAGATCGGAATCTGACCGACGTGGCTCAATCTGAGCCGTGTATTAAGGATCCCTCTGATTCTCTTATATACACATAAGCCCCTACTTCTATAAACTTTAATGCCAAAAATCCCTTATCAACTCAGACCTTTAAAACCGTGAAATTACACAAAAGCCCCTGAAATTTCAAAATTAAAATCTAGAAAATCCACCCAACACCGAGAGCATCTGTTGATCTTCTAGTTCGGAATTTCGAACCGGCTTCACGGAAACACTTATAACTTTTTCATACAATATTCGATCATAATGAAACAAAGTGCGTTGGAACCGTAACTGGACGCTCTACGACTTTCCGGAAGACTTAATCATCTGACTCAATCATGTAAAAAGACCAAAATGCCCCTAGACCTTTCCAATGATGCATCTTTCTCATACAGAATCGAAACACGATGAAATCAGAACCGTTGGAAAGATTGGATTTTTTTCGTATTGTTACATGGAGAACACTTCCTTTAAAAAATCCATCTTCAATGCCGAAACTACCATTCACTGTCACAAATGCCATAACTTCTTCATACGATATTGGAATGTAATGAAATCAAATGCACTGGACTAGGTAAATTACAATCTATCTTTTTCATGAAGAACCGATCTTCCAAAAATGTTATTTTTATTATCGAAAATGCTCCCGAGTATAAATAGG